>NW_024387240.1:0-124548 GCF_900408965.1 Simochromis diagramma
GGAAGCATGTAAATATAATAATAACCACTGCAGCCAAGAAGAGTGCCTGACGAGCCCAGTTGTAAGTAAGCTATTAAGACTCGACTGTACACCGTGTTCGTGTTTTCCTCCGAAAACAATAAGTTCAGTTGGAGCAGCCTTTCAACGCCTCTCTCTGTCTCTCGCAAGAAAAATTGACCCACTCAACAAGGTAAAGCTATTTTTCGACTACCAGCCCGACACGAATTAGTCAGAGGTCCCTTTACGGTTCAAGCCATGCACCTGTTTTATATACGCGCTGAATAGTTTTCTATACCGGATCGCTGCAAAAAGTGCAGCCGAACCTAATGTCCACCTACTGTTACTCATTTATATTAAGATTTAAACATCTATTTTGTATTGGTATGGCGAGTAGCCTTCAGTAATAGTAATATATCTCACAGCAATAGTACATTCATGTAGTCATAAAACGCATGATAATATATAAAGTAATCCAAAGTATTCAGAATACATTACTCACATTGAGTAACGTAATGGAATACGTTACAAAATACATTTTTGGGGCATGTATTTTTCTAATCTGTAGTGGAATACATTTTAAGAGTAACCTTCCCAACACTGGATTTAAGTATACTTTACTTTGTTTGACAGCATGAAAGATCGTCACAGACAGGTCCAATATGTGATTAAAATCATGGCTTGTTGACATTTCCAGTTCATGACATCACACTAAGCAGTCCTTCCCTTAAATCTAAGCTCTCTTCTTCCTCTCCTGTCCTTCTCTCTTATCTTCTTATCTTTCTCCATCTCTGAGTGACGTTAGCTCTCTTTCTTTCCTCTCTTTGAAATACAGCAGCTGGACCGTTAACTGTAACACACTGTGAGACAAACAGCACACAAACAGTTTGTGTGTTTGCTGATGTTTGTTGTGCTCATAGAAACACTGCATTTGAAATGACCTGACTTATAATAAACCGTTACTCCCTTTAAGCTTGCTCCTCTTCAGCAGGGCTAGCGAGATGCTGAAGTAGTGTGACTTATTGCCCCGCCCACTTTTACCACTTGAGCACAGTAACAAAGTATTTTTACTTTGGTAATGCCCACCTCTGTTGATGAATCATGCAGGATTCATGCAGTTTTTTTGTGGGCACTATAAGAGAATGAAGCTCATATACCAGGGGTGTCAAACTCCAGGCCCTGAGAGCCGGTGTCCTGCAGGTTTTTGATTCCACCCTGGGTCAACACACCTGAATCAGATGGTTAGTTCATTACCAGGCCTCTGCAGAACTTCAAGACATCTTGAGGAAGTTACTTAGCCATTTAAATCAGCTGTGTTAGATCAAGGACACATCTAACTCACGAAGGACAATAGGTCTCAAGGCCTGAGTTCCCCACCCCTGTAGTACACCCTCACATTTTTTCTCTGACCCTCAGTGACCTCTGACCTTCAGTGACCTCTGTCCTCCTGTTGCAGGTGTGTGTGTGCTGCATCTCTCTGCACTGACTGTTTCTGCAGGTGAGTTGATGGAAGTGAAAACCATCAGTGAGACTCCAACAAGAACACAAATACATTTACTCTGTCTGTGTATCTGTCTGAGTGTAACTCCAGATCAAAAGCAGTTCTTCCATCGTGCTGCTCTAGCGATTCTGACTTGTGTTGATGGTGATGGAAAAACAGTTGATGAATGGACAGTGAAGAGGACCAGAGGAACACTCACTGAGAGGTGTGGAGCAGCTGAAGGCCTTGTTATTATAAAGTCTCTGTGTCAACTCAAGTTGCGTAAACCCTCTGATGGAGCTTACTTCTGTGAAAGCACAGGACAGCGTAGTGATGAAGTCAACATCATTGTTTCAGGTACAGATGTTCCAGCTGTGTCTGTATGACTCGGTGTGTTGGTGGAAGTCTGTCTCTGTATCACTCTGTTTGTGTCTCTGTTGGTCAGCTGGTTCCCGGATCCTGAAGGCCCCTTCATTTCCTGTGTGGACAGGAAGTAATGAGATCCTGCTCTGTCAATTCAAAGATCTGGGGAACTTTTCTTTATATAAAGTTGGTGAGAAAATGAGATCTGATCTTGAAGGAACGTTGACTCTCACTAATGTTCAGAAGTCTGATGAAGGTCTCTACTCGTGCTCCACTGAGGATCATCCACATACTCATGAAAGCAGGCTGACACTCAGAGGTCAGTGCAATGATCTTTCTTATTCAACCTGTTTTCCTGGACTTTAGTAGAAATGTCATAGAGATCAATGAAAGGTGGTAGGTTATATCTTACTTTATCGATACATGTTCTCTTAATGTATTCAGGTCACATAAACAGAGCAGCCAGAGAAAATTATCCCATCATTACTAGGGATGGGTACCGATGGCACCGGTTCTGACATAAATGGTAGTAAACAGAACGAAAAGCAGCGCACATTTCGGTGCTTTATTTCGGTGCTTTTTTTTTCCTGAGCTGTGATACACTTTAGATTCTAGCCAATCATTTTACGTTTCCGAGGATAGTAGGCGGGGCCAGGTACGTAGAGCTACAGATTAAAAAAGGCGAAGTGGTCAAAAGTCTGGCTAAAGATGCAAACTCAGCAGCAACAAGTGCTTTAAGCTGATACTGTGATACTGTCAAAGGAGGTAACACCTCGAATCCGATGAAACACCTGGCGACGCATAGCGTTTTTTTTAAAAGCCGAGAAATGCGCCGTATTTGATAGCTTGCTGCAAGACCTCACACTGAGCACATCTGCTGCGGGTGTGGTGCCTGTTATCAGATCCGGAGTTAGCAACATCCCCCAAGAACCCGAAGAGGAGAGTCCTGGCCCCTAGCCCTGCCAGTGTAGCAGAAATGATGAGGATGATGATGCAGCAGCAGCCGTTCTTCTCTGCGTGAGTAGCTTAATGTTGTTCGTGTAATTTACGTTGAGTAGGCTAACCACGTTATTACATTAATGCATGTAAGGTGAACTAGCAAACATCATCATAGCTACATGCGGCTGTCTTCTTGTTTGATGGCAGATACTCCCTTCACCCTGGCAAAAAAGGCTAAAATGACCAAAGAAAAAGAGTGAAACAGCTAAACATGAGAGGTTTTTGGACAAGGTTTGTGTGTTTTCCATTGTTTAAGCACTGCTTCCAGCCAAGAGTGATACCATATATGCCCCATAGCTGCAGAAAAGGCTAACATTGTTATCTTTTTACAAAAAAACAGCTAAACATGGGAGGATTTTGGACCAATTTTGTGTTCTCCATTCATTAAGCACCGGTTTGAGCACCGTTTAAGCACCGGCACCATTTCAAAAGTACCGATTTGGCACCGGTATTGGATAAAACCTAAACGATACCCATCCCTAATCATTACAAAGGTTGGAATATTAAAGAAGGAACAAAGAAGTCCATCTTCACTGTGGTGGCACAAAACCTCTATTTGACTTTAAAACACTGCTGGATTTACTAAAGAGACTGAGTGTCAGGTTGTGACTGACAGATGTGAACATTAGTTTCTTTTCAGGCCCATGTTTCTCTTTCAAGAGGAGAATATTTGAATGAATCACGCAACTGTGAGTCATCCATCCATCCATCCATCTTCATCCGCTTTGTCCGGGGCCGGGTCGCGGGGGCAGCAGCCTAAGCAAAGAGGCCCAGACCTCCCTCTCCCCAGCCACCTCCTCCAGCTTATCCGGGGGAATACCAAGGCGTTCCCAGGCCAGCCGAGAGATATATGTCGTGTCCAAATTCATGAGCTGCATCCTCCTGAGGCCGCATTTGTAGACCGATTACGTCACAGCGACGCGCCGAAGGCTGTCCAAATTCATATACTGCTCCGAATGCAGCCGACAAACGAGTCCTCCTTTTCCCCGAATTTGAAGGATGGGTCGGGTGTATCCTTCGTGGCCTACCATATCCCAGAATTCATAGCGCGGCCCAGCCAAACTCCAGTTTCCAACAATGGCGGCCGCTACTAAGTTTTAAAATTACTCCTACTAATCTTTCTGGGTCAGAAAATAAACTTTTAACATATTTTCAGGCGAGAAAGTAGCTGTGTAAACATCAAATATCAGCTCGGTTTATCAAGATATCGCATATTTGCAAAAGTGCTTCGACGTTTTCGGAGACGTCTGCTACCCACCAGCTCGACAGCCAGCCGGGAGCTCGAGGTTACTGATGCGGCCGAGAACGGCACAACTCCCGGCACATCATTTTCAGATCACCGCGGACTTTCGCTACTCGGGTTAAACGTAAGATATAAGTCACTTAGACAACCTAAAAATGTTATTGTTTGGCTTTTTTCAGTGTTTTGTTTGTTCGTGAGTAAATCGGTTTGGCTGAGATTAAAGTTATTAGATTAGATAAAATAAAACTTTATTAATCCCCCGGGTGGGTTCCTCCTTGGTTTTTACACAGCTGACTAAACGTCAAACAGAAAACTGATTAAACAGAAGTGTGAGACAGTCGAGAATTTATGCCAGTGTCCTGTTATATTTTAGATAGCAAGGAGCAGACGGCTGAGTTTATTAAACTCCACCGAGACAGCGGTGACGCTAATCAGAAGGCTAGACTGTCCAATTTCACGGCCGTTTACTTCCAGCCTACCCGAACTTCTGAGGACCCGGCCCACGTAGACCGCGAAGGCCAGGTCCTCAGGAGGATGCAGCCCATGAATTTGGACACGACCATAATCTCTCCAGCGTGTCCTGGGTCTTCCCCAGGTCCTCCTCCTGGTGGGACATGCCTGGAACACCTCACCCAGGAGGCGCCCAGGGGGCATCCTTGTCAGATGCCCGAACCACCTCAGCTGGCTCCTTTCAATCAATCAAAATCAAATCAAATCAAATCAATCAAATCACTTTTATTGTCACATCACATGTGCAGGCACACTGGCACAGCACATGCGAGTGAAATTCTTGTGTGCGAGCCCCACAAGCAACAGAGATGTGCAAACACAACAACACAAACGAGCAAAATACAAGAATGGCCAACCTGAAACTAATAAATATATATGTGTGTGTGTGTGTGTGTGTGTGTGTGTGTGTGTGTGTGTGTGTGTGTGTGTGTGTGTACACATTTTTACAAATTAAATAGTAAAAAATAAAAATAAAAAATAAAAAATAATAATAATAATAATAAAATATATAAAAATATACAGAATGAGACATGTGCAAAACAGTGGCATTACTGTACAGTGTGTAGTGCATAATGTTGAAGTTCCAGTAGTGAAGCTGAGGTGTCTATGAAGTGTTCAGCAGTCTGATGGCCTGATGGAAGAAGCTGTCTCTCAGTCTGCTGGTACGGGACCGGATGCTGCAGAACCTCCTTCCTGATGGAAGCAGTCTGAACAGTTTATGGCTGGGGGTGTAACAGGCAGACCTGTTACAGATCGTCAACTTTTCTTTATTATCAGGTGTGTTTCCAGAATCACTAAAAACTGCTGTAATAAAACCTATACTGAAAAAGGACAATCTTGACAAGACACAAATGAACAATTACAGGCCGATCTCAAATCTCCCATTTTTAAGTAAGATCATTGAAAAAGCAGTTTCTCAACAGCTCAGTTACTTCTTAAAACAGAATAATTGCTACGATGCCTTCCAGTCAGGTTTTAGACAGAACCACAGCACTGAAACCGCTCTGACCAAAGTGTTTAATGACATATGTCTGAATACAGACAGTGGAAAAATGTCAGTCCTAGTTTTACTGGATCTCAGTGCAGCATTTGATACAGTTGACCACAACATATTACTCAAACGACTGGAGAACTGGGCAGGTCTTTCAGGAACTGTACTAAACTGGTTCAAGACATACTTAGAAAACAGGAAATACTTTGTATCAACAGGTAACTTCAGATCTGAGCAGACAAGTATCACATGTGGAGTTCCCCAAGGTTCCATCTTGGGACCCCTTCTGTTTAACATCTACATGCTCCCACTGGCACAGATTATAAACAACAACAAAATAAACTATCACAGCTATGCAGATGACACACAAATATATATCACAATGTCACCAGGAGACCGAGGCCCTGTACAGGCTCTTGGTAAATGCATTGAGGAAATCAATGACTGGTTGTGCCACAATTTTCTCCAGCTAAACAAAAACAAAACTGAGGTAATAGTCTTTGGCGCCAAAGAAAAACGATTACAGGTCACCAGAGAACTTCAATCTATACATCTAAAAACCACAAACCAGGCGAGAAATTTGGGTGTACTGATGGATGCAGACCTAAACTTAGAAAAACACATTAAGACAATAACAAAGTCAGCTTACTATCACCTCAAGAATATTTCAAGGATAAAAGATCTGATGTCTCAACAGGACCTGGAAAAACTAGTCCATGCATTCATCTTTAGTAGGCTTGATTACTGTAACAGCATCTTTACAGGTCTACCTAAAAAATCAGTCAGACAACTACAGCTCATTCAGAACTCTGCTGCTCGAGTCCTCACTAAGACCAAAAAAGTGGACCACATCAGTCCAGCTCTGAGGTCTTTACACTGGCTGCCTGTCCGTCAGAGGATAGACTTTAAAGTTCTGATGCTGGTCTATAAAGCTCTGAATGGTTTAGGACCAAAATACATCAATGACCTCCTGACCCAGTATGAACCTTCCAGATCCCTCAGGTCATCTGGATCCGGTCTTTTATCAGTTCCCAGAGTCAGAACCAGACACGGAGAAGCTGCATTCAGCTTTTATGCTCCTTATATCTGGAACAAACTCCCAGAAAGCCTCAGATCAGCTGAAACACTCAGTTTATTTAAATCCAGGTTGAAGACTCACCTGTTCTCAGCTGCATTTGAATAAAGCACCAAATCCACACTTTAAGCTTAAATTTCAAAACTTACATTTAACTACTGACTTTATCTACTGTTCTGATTTTATCGGTTTTGATTTTATATACTGTTTTGTTTGTTTGTTAATTAGTTAGTTCGTTTATTTGCTTGTTTTAATCAATTTTAAATCATGCTTTTTATTTGTTTTTGTTTCTAATGTCTCTGTAAAGCACTTTGAATCACCTTGTTGTTGAATTGTGCTATACAAATAAACTTGCCTTGCCTTGCCTTGACTGGAGTCCTTGATGATCCTCCCCGCTTTCCTCAGGCACCGCTTCCTGTAGATGTCTTGGAGGGAGGGAAGCTCACCTCCAGTTATCCGTTCAGAGCACCGCACTACTCGCTGGAGAGCTTTGCGGTTGTAGGCGGTGCTGTTGCCAAACCAGGTGGTGATGCATCCAGTGAGGATGCTCTCAATGGCACAGTGATAGAAGGTCCTGAGGATGCGGGGGCTCATGCCGAATCTTTTCAGTCTCCTGAGAAAGAAGAGGCGCAGCTGCGCCTTCTTCACTGTTTTGTTTGTGTGTACTGACCACGTAAGATCCTCAGCCAGATGTACTCCAAGGAACCGGAAGCTGCTCACTCTCTCCACAGCAGCGCCGTTGATGGTGATGGGGGTGTGTGCTTCTCTGCACCTCCGGAAGTCCACTATCAACTCCTTTGTCAGCATCAACTCCTTTGTCGATGTGGAGCAGCAGCGGCTCTACTCTGAGCCCCTCCCGGATGGCCGAACTTCTCACCCTATCTCTAAGGGAGAGGCCAGCCACCCTTCGGAGGAAGCTCATTTCTGCCGCTTGTATCCGCGATCTCGTTCTTTCGGTCACTACCCACAGCTCGTGGCCATAGGTGAGGGTAGGGACGTAGATCGACCGGTAAATTGAGAGCTTCGCTTTTACACTAAAGCGAAGCAAATGTGAGTCACTAAGGTTTTAAGTCTACACCTTACTGTAAATTGCACTGAAACAACCGCGCCTCTGTCAGTGCGCCCCAGGGCAGTTGTGGCTACAATGTAGCTTGCTATCGCCAGTGTGTGAATGTGTGTGTGAATGGGTGAATGACTGAATGTAGTGTAAAGCGCTTTGGGGTCCTATGGACTAGAAAAGCGCTATACAAATGCAGGCCATTTACCAAAAGAACATCTTATAGCTGCTGTGAAAGATGCAGGGAGTCTGTTTGGAATGAGACCATCTCCTCTGCTGATCGCCACCACAGTTGACACACCTGTCCATTGGTATTGTAGGTCGGCTTGCAGTCATGTGTGTGAGTACAGTATAGGAGAGGACTCAGGATAGGCAGAATCCCTCAATCCAATCGTCTGCAGTTGATCCTGATCTAACTCGTTTATTCTTTAATGCTGATTTCTGTCTGCGGTCTTGGGATGAGAGAAGAAGATGGGTACGCCCAGACCGTCACTGCACTCCTCTCCATCCTGTGCCTGATAAAGTCCATAAATAAAGACTTTCATGACAGATAGTCTCAGTTTATCCTCAGTGTAACCTGAAGATCCTTTCTTTAGTCTTTCAAGAATTCAGACAGCTCTGTCTATCAGTGAGGAAGCTTCCAGAGACTACTGGAACTGATGAGCTGACCAGATAATAAACTGACTGAACCATCTTTGTCATTGTTCCTGCAGATCCTCCCACAGATCCTCCTCCTAATGTAAAAGCTCCTCCTCCTACTACCCCTAAAACAACCACTCATGCTCCCAGTACTTCAAGCCCCCAAACTACCAAGAAAAAAACCCCTCCTGCTAACAGTAAATCAATAGAGGAAGATGAAGAGGTCGAGTCGACTACACCTGGTCCCTAACCTATGGCGATTTTGTCCGTGCCTGGTTCTGGTATTAGTTCTACTCCTTTGGAGGAAGCTAAAAGGTAAGACGTGTGTCGGCTGAGTCACAGAGCACATACATGTGTGTGTTAGGGAAGGTCAAAGGTCACCAGATCTGAGCTGAAATCACTGATGTTTGTCTCTGAACAGGAAAGTGAGGACGCACTCTGCCTTATGGAGGACCTTCATCCTACTGTCTCTGATTGGCTGCTGTTCTGTGACATCATTGGTCCACCCTGAAGCTCCAGTAACCAGTATAAAAGCAGGGGGTGTGTCTTTGCTGTTGTATCTTTTACTGTCGGCCTGGGATTTTACATGTTTGGTCTTATTATGCAGCACTTTGTGGGGGTTTTTTTTCAAAATGCTTTTAAGTAAAATATTTTGGGACGTTTAAAGGTTTTCTTGCAGCTCTGCAATGACTTGTATTTTCAGACATGACAACTGTGACTGTGTGTATTACGCTGTTTCTGTTTCGTAATCATAAACCATTAAAGTCTCTCACCACAGACATATTCATGTCCAAGTCTTTGTTCAAAGGAACCCTGACTTATGGAGAAGGGCACAGCACAATGTCAGGGTTGCAGTCAGTAGAAAAAACGCACACTAGTAGATGTTCCTGCTCATCAGTGGGATGATATGTGATTAAGACTGTTAAATGAATGTTAAGCCAGCCACTCGCCCACAGTGCCTCAGCTCACCATCATGTTGACTGTTAAATGTTTTAAAGGTAAAATATGACGTCTTTCGATCTGGTTTACTTCCTGGAGGGTGCTAGCTTTCTTCAGTGTCTCTGAGTCATGTTGATGATGGGCAGTGAGGAGGACTGAATAAAAAACATAACATATTGTAAATGTGATACCCGCTAAGATCATTTCCTTTGACTTTGATGATGTTTTCATTTTAAAATGCCCTAAATTCACAAGTTTAAACTAGAGGCCTGGAATCATAACTGTAGTGTGAGTTGTCTGCCTGTATTGTACAGCTGCTGTTATTGTGTGTGTATATGTGTATATGTGTATATATATATATATATATATATATATATATATATATATATATATATATATATATATCTTTCACAGCAGGTTCACTGGTCGCATTTGTATATGTGGTTAATGCCATTGGCAACACAATTCCTCCACTGTTTGTGTTCCCACACATACATTATGCAGACCACTGTGTCAGAGATGGACCAGTAGGAAGTACTGGTGGTGGAAATAAATCAGGATGGGTGCAAGAAACAGATTTCCTCATCTTCCTCACGGTGGCACGGTGGTTAGCACTGTTGCTGCACAGCAAGAAGGTCCTGAGTTCAATTCCACCATCAGGCCGGGGTCTTTCTGTGTGGAGTTTGCATGTTCTCCCCGTGTCTGCGTGGGTTCCCTCCAGGTACTCCGGCTTCCTCCCACCGTCCAAAGACATGCAGCTTGTGGGGATAGGTTAATTGGATAATCCAAATTGTCACTAGGTGTGAATGTGCGAGTGAGTGTGAGCGCGAATGGTTGTCTGTCCCTGTGTGTTGGCCCTGCGACAGACTGGCGACCTGTCCAGGGTGTACCCCGCCTCTCGCCCTATGACAGCTGGGATAGGCTCCAGCACCCCCCACGACCCTGAAAAGGATAAGCGGAAGCGAATGGATGGATGGATGTTTGAGACCATACCATGCAATGGGTAATTGTGCTGCAGAGAAAATAGCTGCACTATTTAATAGCAGAGACATGTAAATACTTTGGTTACATTTTGAATCCACTACCTTAAAAGAGCTCCAATTTACAGACAGAAATGTCAAAAATGTTACAACTATCCCCGGTCTCCCCTACCAAGGGACCTTCTGAAGTAAGCTTTAACAAGTAAGCTTAAATTGAGTAATTCAGAATCATGAAGTATGGATTGCCCTTGCAAAATCTGTCAATTTGCAACCTCCACTAAGCTGATGAAACATTAAATACTTACTATGCTTGTATAGTAGTGGCTGTGTGTGTTTGTTTATGGAAGCTGGAGGCTTTTTCAACTGTTGTGTTATATCCATGCACCATGCAGTGGATGTTTACAGCAGTGTTTGTCGTAAAGTCTAAATCAGCTTCTGCAAATCTTCCGTGTTACTTTTGCACTTTTCATTTGCCGTGAACGTGATTACTGAGCTCCCAAGAAATATTTGTTTTCATTACCGAGTCATTTTAATCACTTTTGCACACAACATGCTAGCACCTGCTATTCCCTTCCATTGTTTATGCTCTGCTAAAGCAAATGGATTGCTTCCAGATCAGGAGAATTAGTGTGCTGTCTACAAAAGGCTTGTTTCTCACTTTCTAACTGTGGCAATATGTCAATAGATAAAATTTCACTTAGAAGTGGAATAACCCTTAAAAATGATTTATTAGATTTTCTTTTCAAAGTGGAAAAACAAAACTGTGAAAAACAAGACATTTTTTATTTTAAACGTTGGATTAATTTAGCCTTTAAAAATTACAGAATGACAAAGTAAAATCACTGAAAAACACAAAAGACAACCTGTTTTAGCTTATTTTCCTACCTGTAGTAGTTCATTCCCTTATGCACGTCATCCTGAAGTGCTTGAGCTATGTATTTTATACATCCTAACATTTAATTTCTCCTACAAGGATGAGGAGGAGCTCAACGCAGACCTTGCACTGCAAATCATGAAGATTGCTATCATTGGTGATGGGCCTGCAACCATCATCGTTGAGGGATCCAAGATCCTGGAGAGGATTGATGTTGCCAGATCCTGTGCTTTGATGATGGGAGTAATCTACGCTCTGAACCTTACCTATCCCAAACAGCTGAAATTTACCTTTGAGGTATTTCAAAAGCTGTGCCTTGAGCTTGATGGACAAAAAGCCAGCTCTAAAGTAATGAATCTTAAGTTTGGTATTTTCTAGAGCAGACTTGATAGACCATTCGTGAGTGAGTTTCACAAAAACCTTATTCCTGCATTTCTGGCACTACTTCATTGTGTTTTACTAAATTTTAAAGCGCTGTTCTTAAGTCTTCTGAGTTAATGTTTTGCCGTGTCTTAAATGCTGTTATTTGCACATTTTTAAGGAATGCGTTTAATTTCTCCCATGACCTGTGTTCTGAGGGTACTGGTGTGTTTTAAAGTTTGTGTAATGCCCTCTTTAGCTGGCCTTAATCTTGAGGGTGAAAAGTCAAATATAGAAGAGAATCAAGAATACTTTGTAAGAGTGCTGACAAAGTTGAATGAAAGAAGCTTTGCTCATTTTATGTTTAAATTAGTGCATTTAATGTATAGCAGCCTGTCATCTTTTGTTTTGATTCACTGTCAAATGTTAAAGTAAAAAAAAAAAAAGAGGATTCAAGTAATAGGTTGTATTACAATTTTAATACACAGTTCCTTAAGTTTCAGCGGGCAATTTGTGTTCTAGGAAACTGAAGCCCACAAATCTTGCACTTCGCACACACGTTAAAGAATTGTGATGTTTGTTATTGTAATTAAATGGGTCTAACTCATTTGAATACATCTGTCTGAATTTCTATTCTTTCTGAGCACCAGGTACGCGTCCCTTAGCTGATGTCCAGGTATTTGGCATCACATCTGCCGCATTCAAACAAATACACACAACATCCATTTCTTTTTCTGAAGGTCATGACACAAGAGCACACACAGCGCATGTTAAGGCTGACCTTCGTTTGGGGAAAAAAGTGATCGACAAGTTTCTAAGGTCTTAGAACCTTGACTTCTTTGTGGGCAGGCACCACCATGCATGAGCCTGCCCACGCGGTAGTCATGGTTATAAGACACAGCCAAATGATCAAGGTTGTATTTTGGAGCGACTTAGCCTGCTGGGAAACAGGTAAATGCCCTTATAGAATCTCCTGTAGGACCAAAAAATTACTACACTGTAACCAAAATATCATATTTGACCAACATAAATGTGTTTTGTTTTGATCAAAAAGTTACTACTTCATACATAAATATAATCTTGGATCAACTTAAATTCTTGTGTATTTGTTGACAATTATTAAGTTCATGTTACTCAGAATGTGGGTTTTTTTGTGGCCAAAAAGTAATTTCACTATGCATAAAATTCACGTTGGATGAACTTAAATTCTTGTGTTCTAGTCGAAAATTATTAAGTTAATTTTACTTAAGAATGTTTTTAATTGTGGCCAAAAAAGCTACTTCACCATAATCAAAAATATTGCTTTGAATTAATGCTATTCTGCCAGAAGTTGGCTTAACTCAAAAATTCTAGTGGAAAACGTTAACATGTTTTTTTTTATTTGAAACAATGTTTTAAGGTTTCTGCAGGTGTTAGCATGTCTGGTGCTGGCAGTCACGCTTTGCTTCATAAGCTGAGGCTAAGTTGTTGTTTCTTTCTGTTTGTTATGATCTACTTTATTCATCTCTTTTCCAGAACCACAAGCAACTCCATGTCCCTGTGTGACACTAACATGCTGCAGCTCGTCCTCTGTGAGCGGTTGGTGTCTTGGCTCAGGTGATCAGTTTCTGTTTCAGGTCACTTTCTACATGCTGATCATAACATGCAGGTGACCTCAGTCAGGAGGATGATCCAGGTGTTGTGTTTACCTGTCTGCTGTGGTTTCTTACAGATACCAGACTGCATCAGCTTGAAGCCTCTGTCCAGAGCTGTTGGCTGGTCACGCAGATGATTAAGATGAATTCAAGGTCACCTGAACAGAGAACTGTCCCTGCAGTAGCCATTTCTGTAGTGATGTGTTTCAGTACAGTAGTTACTTTATAGCTGATAACAGTCTTTACAAGGTTAATGCAGCGTTCCAGGATTCTGGTCCAGTAACTGGGGTATCTGGTCACACAGCTCCACCTCTGTTGGCAGATGTCCAGTTTCAGTTGCAAGCTTGCTATCACTCTCTTAGCTATCAATAGGAGTATCATTAGAATATAGTTTTTGACTGGACTATACGTCTCTCTAGGTATAACTCCTAAAAGAGATCTGATTGGATTTAGTGGAGACATAACTTGTCTGTTTCTTCTTTGATTCTTATCCTGAATCATTGGATTAATGGACAATCCCAAAAAGTATGTGAATAATTTCCTATTTTCTCATCTGATTTTAAGTTCCAAAGGCCTGCATTGTCCCACCTACTAAAGCCACTGACTCACACAGAAGTCTGGAATTCTTCCGATTGCCTCTCACTGGTACTGTCTTTGAAACAGATAATTGTTGTCCACACCTTGAGAGTACTTTCTATTGTTGGGTTTTTGACCGACGTTGCATTAATGAAAGGTCGTGTTGATAAAGACACGTTCTTAGCTTTACGTTCCTTAATCTGGACCCAGTTTTCTGTCATCAGTTAAGTTTTGTAATGTTTTGTAGCGGCTCTTATCGCGGTCAGCAAATCAAGCTGCATTTTGAGTTTAAGCCCAGTTTATGTGAGTGTGCATGGCTGCACACAGCAGCTTTCATTACAGGATGAAGCTTGTCATGTTCTTCTTTGTCTTATAGCGGCTAGAAATTATTTTTTGAAGTCGCACAAATAATTTGTGTGGAGCTTATTTGATGCAGAACACCTGATTGTTCTGTAAATAGTAAATCATTAAAAGAAAAGCTGCATTTTTATGCAAATAGCTGCAAATGGATTTGCTATTTGCAAAACTCGTGCACAGGTTTTTAAAATGTACAATTTATATTTTTTATTTTAAGTTCTGAAAATGATTCGTTAAACATGTTTGTGGTTGTTACAGTAAAAAATAAAACTTTTTCTACTGAGAGTTTGGATTTTAGATCAATTGTGTTAATACAGTATGTCAAAATGAAAAAAAATAACAGTAAATTCAGACCTGATCAAGCCTTGTTGGGGAGCTACTTAACAGTGTGGCTGAGTGCTCCTTGGCACGGGATCGTTGTTGATAGGTTTGTAGCTTGAACCTATTCGCTGGAACGTTGAAGACAATATAATTACACAGCAAGCAAGACACAAGTAGGCAAAGCTCTTCATGTTCCTCGTGCACGGGAGAGAACCGGACAGACGCCGTTCCTTCGCTTGACCCCAGTTGCTCTCGTCCGCTCCCCCGTAACACTGCTCTTTTATTGAGGTTACATGAATATGCATAGGTTCATTAACATACGACGTGTACATACAAACAAAGAGCACCTTTGACCCCATAAAGACTTCCCTAAACCTGCTGGTCTGGAAGTCCAGCAGTTCATCTAAACCAAAGGCACTTAGCCTAAAACAGATACAGCCACGTTTATCCTGCCATAAAACAATAAGACAAGGTACGACCTCTCTCATGCTCCCAGGATGTAGGTGTGCACACAAAGTTTGCAGACTATTAAGGATCAAACCTCTACCAATCTACAACTAATTATAAAACTCTGAGCATATATAAGTAGATATTTCTAAGCATAAATGACGATCAACAATACAAAACCTGACAATAACTAATTACTTTTTGAAATTAACCAACACTGCTGATGTTGACCTCTCCCAGTTTGAGTTCCGACTCAACTGTCCAATCAAAGCTCTTTGTTTCTCTCTTCACTTTCTTCCAGTAAAATTTAATCACGGCTCATGTTGGATGACTTTGATCACATCACTGTAAACTTGTCCAGTCATTTTCACTCCAGTTTTATTTATATTGTGCCATATTGTAAGGTGAATACAGTATTACAACAACAGAAACAAAACATGAAGACTAATCCAGTGTTTGCTGTGGCTGGGAGGCCTGTGCTGTCTGAGCCTGATGCTGGATACTGGTTAACTTGTACGTGTCTGAAACACATGAACAGGAAGCGACTGGCACAGGTGTTTGTCTAGGACAGCTTTTATTGTGGCGGTGCCTCCTGTCAGAGTGCTACAGCTTCCTGTTGAGAGTCTCCTGAGAGGAGGGTGAGGTCGGAGGCAGTGAGGAGCTCTGTAACGGGACTGTGAGGATGAAAATGAGGCTGCTGTCTGTGATCCTGCTGCACGGTAAGAAGAATTTCCAACCTCTGATCCAGCACACACTCTGAAGGAGCTGCTTTTTCAGTGTGTGTGTCTCCTTTACACACAGATGCTGGCAGGGTGTCAGGATGTGTGTTCAGCTTCTGTCTGCTTGCTGTGCAAACACATGCAAAAGTAACACACAAACAATAACTATAATACAGAAAGGGGCCATTAGATTAATAAATAAAGTGGGGTACAGGGACCATACAAATGTACTCTTTGTCAAAATGCAAGCTATTAAATTCCAAGACTTGGTGAAGCTTAAAACAGCGCAAATAATGTATAAGGTAAGAAATAAATTGCTTCTAAAAGAAATCTGTAAATGGTTCATAGAAAGAGAAGGTGGGTATAACTTAAGAGGGAAATGGAATTTAAATACAAAGTGCTAGAACAACTTTAAAAATCTAACAGAAGAAATAAAAGAAATTAAAACATAAAGCAGTTGAAAATAAAATATAAAAAACTTATTTCAAATAATTATAAGAATGAAGAAAACAGGGTTAATGCAGGACGGTGATGTTGCTGTAAATGGTGTTGTAGTTCTTTTCTGTTTTGTTTGTTTGTTTGTTTTCATAACTTGTGAATCTGCAGATTTACACATTCTGTCTTTTTCATATGAAAAACTTACTTTGGTTCATATGTTGTTTGTTTAATTTAAGACTAAAAGAAAATTAAATGGATGAGAGGTCAAACATGAGGGGACAAATAACTATATACTTCTGGTTGTTTTGTAACGATTGTGAGGCACATGTGTGAAAGGAGTGTGTGTGCATTAACTTCAGTATTGTTTGGAAAAACTTCTTCCTGAGAGAAGGTTTTCATAAACCCTGTTTCTGTGCTCACAAGTCTTTATGCATCAGAGCTGTGTGCCTTTATTTCTATTTATTTCTATTTTGACTTACTGTTTAGAGGCTTCATTGACCAGCACCTCCATCTGACGGTGCTGGAGATTGATTTGGTGTATTTTATATTAAAAAAAATGTTTTGTTTTTCAAAGGGGAAAGTCTGCACGTTCATGTGGACACAAGCCTGTTCATGATACGAGTCAGGGTGATGCGGGGGTGGGATTGACAGGTTCTAATGAAAAGGACACAGAAAGAGAAAGAGAAGGATGAGACCGTTACACTGATAATCCAGACGACTCTCCACTAGTCTGTACTTGTCAAAACTGGCATCTTACACCATGAAACTGTTCTTACACTGTTGTTTTATAACCTGTTCAAAACACTGACATGAGTCCACTATCAGATAAGATCATTAGTAACCTTCACTGTTTCTGTGCTGAGCTCTGAAACCTGACTGAAACTCTTCCAATAAACCATTCCTCCACAGATGATCTGTTAGCTGTTTGACAACTACTCTTTCAAGGATGTTTGATATGAAAGGAAGGTTGGAGATTGGCCTATAATTAGCTAAGACTGCTGTGTCTAGAGATGCTTTTTGAGTAAAGGTTTAACTACAGCCAGCTTGAAGGCCTGTGGTACATAGCCGATCATTAGAGATAGGTTGATCATATTTAAGATCGAAGAATTAATTAATGGCAGGACTTCTCTTGGCAGTCTTTACAGATTATTTTTTTCAAGAGTAATTAGTTACTTTATTACTAGGGATGGGTACCGGTATTCGGTACCATTATTGCACCGGTTCTGACATAAAGGGTAGTAACCAGACCGAAAGGCAGCGTACATTTCAGGGGGGTTTTTTGGTAGTGATGTGCAGATCGATCCTGAAATATCGATTCCTCCGATACTAGTCATTTATGTTCTAGAATCAATTCTCACATTAAAATATCGATAATTTAGTCATTTAGAGTAAATTTGTAGTTTATCATTAACAGGAACACAGTGGAAAGAAACTATATCGTTCGGATTGTCTACATTCGAAGGAACTACTTCCTCTTCCGCCTTTCAAAGTCATGTGCGAAATACGGCTGTATAAACATGTTGCAGCCCCTTGGCGTGCGCACTCACAACAGTGGCTGAGCGTAATTGGAGTCATGTGCGGACTTGTTTTACCTCCACAAACAGCTGAGACGTGGTTTGCGATACATGTGGCAAAAAAGTGAGGTGTTGTGGCAACACCACTAACCTTGTCAAACACCTCAGAGTAAATCATATCACAGAATATGACGAGCGTATGTTGAGGCAAACTGAAGAGGATGAGATGGACAGGTGCTGCTAGGGTGAGAGTCTCTCATGGAGTCCTTTAGTGCTGCAGGCAGGCAACGTGTTCCAATAGCCACAACTTCAGTTTTTTTATTTCTACATGATGAATTCTGCATTATTAAGTGATAAGAACAAATAATCTGATGTCCTGTAATCATTATGAACCTATAATTTGAGATATAATAAATAAAATACATTTTTGTACAAAGTATCGGTATCGGATCAGTATCGTCGATACCACCCTGAATATTACTTGGAAAGGAAATCAGTGGTAGCGCACATCACTACTACAAAATCCTGCTCCTCACATACAAGGTCTCAACCCTACCATAGAACCAAGTCCACCAGAGCTTATATTATATTTTTACCTGCTGTGGAGCCATTTTTGGGAGCATTTCAAGTTGCTATACATCAATACAACCATTATAGCCTAAATTTTAATAATATGTCTGCATTAAGTGCATAGTAATTACATGAATTGCCAAACAGTGCAATAAACTACAAAAAAATTGAAAATCGTTTTTGTTTTTTTAACATATATTTGTAGTTAGAGAAATTTAAGAGGCTTATCCCTCAAAACTGTAAATACAAAAAAGTTGCACAAACTAGTTTCCCACCACAGGAAATTTATTTTGAGTGTCTTCATAGTTTTATTTTTGAAATACACCAATTTCTATACACTGCAGGAAAAACGAAAATAAATATTATAGTGCAAATTTGCAAAAAAGCAGCATATGCATCAAAATAAACTATTTCCAGCAGTGCAATATGAGTCCTAAGCATCCCAGAAACGACACAGAAAGTCATAAAATCAAAGATAACTTTTAAAAACACCAGTATAGGCTCATGAGGCCTCGATGGTAAAAAAAAAAAACTACATTTCCGCGAAAATGACGTCACTTCTGGTTTCGGGCAGGTCATGCGGTCATGTGATAGTTCGTGCTGATGGACTAGGAAGTGTTACAAACAGCTGATCGGATCGGCGAAGCGTGTTTCTGGAATATTATGTTTTTGTTGCTTCAAGTGCTTTTTATGCAGTTTTTGCAAAGATATATGTGGAAGGAAACCGTGACCGAGGACAAGCTGATGGCATAAGATGTAAGTACAACTCCTCTGGTTCCCTATGCAAAAAAATGATTGCGCTAGCTCACGTGGTTGCAGTGCTACCGGGATTTAAAAATAGTTACGCACCTGGACCAGGTGACCCTGGATCCTCCCTTAGTTATGCTGCAATAGATCTAGGCTGCCGGGGGATTCCCATGATGCATTGAGTTTTTCTTTTCCAGTCACCTTTCTCACTCACTATGTGTTAACAGACCTCTCTGCATTGAATCATATCTGTTATTAACCTCTGTCTCTCTTCCACAGCATGTCTTTATCCTGTCTTCCTTCTCTCACTCCAACCAATCACAGCACATGGCCCCGCCCCTCCCTGAGCCTGGTTCTGCTGGAGGTTTCTTCCTGTTAAAAGGGAGTTTTTCCTTCCCACTGTTGCCAAAGTGCTGCTCATAGGGGGTTATATGATTGTTGGGTTTTTCTCTGTATCTATGAAGCACCTTGAGGCGACTTATGTTGTGATTTGGTGCTATATAAATAAAATTGAATTGGATGTTATTCCATCCAAATTCTCATTATAATCAGCTTGAATCTGTTATATATAATCTTTGATTTTGACTTTGCGTGCACAACCAATCAGAAAAATGAGAACAGCCAAAGTGCTAATGTGAGGTTTGGCATCTGGGGCAACCCTAAGATCACTAGAAGATCAGCAGATGTAGTGGTGGGCAGATCAATCCAGGATCAGTACAAGTGTAATGAGATCGGTGCTTCAGTTTCTGTTTCTCTCCTGTATGCACTGATGAGGTTTCATCAGAGGCAGCCTGGCTGCTGCTTCTTTCAAGTGTCACAGCCAGGGCCGGTTCCCTTTTCTCCCGTCTTGTACTTTGATGTTTTCCTGTCACATGACCCAACAGCGCTAGGCAAACAAGCAAGCAGGTTCAGCTAGCCAGGCCCGCTCAGCACTGCATCAATGACAGAGAATATCCTGGTAGATAGCTGTGGGAATAGTAATAATATTGTTATCTTCAGACTTAATTTTCACAGTGCAACTGGCTCATTCTTATTTATCCAACTGAAAAAGTATTTTTGCTAAGACCCTTATCTAATACATTTACCTTAGTGACGCTCATGAACACCACAGTCACTGCAGATGGATAGAAAGATACTTTATTGATCCCACAAATGAAATATTTGTGTTACAGCAGCATCAGTCTACAAATAACAGAGCTAAAATAATAATAAAAAACGAATGTAAAAATGAAATTAATTAAAAGCAGTAAAGTTCAGACTGACACAGGAAGAATTTTATGTTCTTCATGGCAGCTGGGTTGAATCTGTCTGAGGGATGAGGAAGCTCTGCTGCCTCAGCAGTGAGGACTGTGATGGTTGTGCATGATAGAGAGCAGTTTGTTCAGTGACCTCCGACCCTCACTGGCTCAAGACATTCTAAATAATTCACCACAGTGCTGCAAGCTAACCTGTTTATCCTGCACAAAAAAACTACCCAGGATTTTCATGTATTAATGGAAGAACATGAAATAAGTATACCTTACTTTGTTTTGCAAGACATTTCACAATATGAAAGTACATCACATACAGATAGGGCTGCCACAAACGATTATTTTGATAGTCGACTAGTCACTAATCGGAAGATTAGTTAGACTAATCTAAGGAGCTTGCAAAGAAAAGCGTCTGGACTTCTTTAAGTTGCTTGAAGACGTTTCACCTCTCATCCGAGAAGCTTCTTCAGTTCTAAGGTCAAATGGTGGAGAGTCCCAGATATAAACCTAGTGGGAGTGACCCCCCACAGAGGGACAAAAGGACCCCCTGATGATCGCCTGAGCCAAGGTGTGAAACTGGGTGTGGGCCCCAATCAGCCAGAGTTTCGGGTGTGTTCATTGTGAAACCTGGCCCCACCTTATCATGCGAATTCCTGAGATCAGATGGCCCAGGATGTGAGTGGGCGTTAAGGCGTCTGGGAAGGGATCTCAAAACGTCTTCAAGTAACTTAAAGAAGTCCAGACGCTTTTCTTTGCAAGCTCCTTTGACTACGATGACCTGGATGACTGAGAACCTTCACAGACATAGTTAGACTAATCATATCATGCATCCATTGGACGTACAACGTGCACCAGCAGCATCTGCTCTAATATAACTATCATTAGCTTAGAGCTTTAAGTGATTAAGATATGTGCTATCTAAAAATAAAGACAAGATGACAGTTTATTGAATTTAAATTAAATTTGCAGATTGTTTCGGTGAAGTTTAATAAAGTCGGCCGTCTGCTCCTTGCTATCTAAATGTCATGGTCCGCGGCCCGGCGTCCGAGGAGCTGATGAGATGCTCACGCCCACGGGCATGGCTGTTAACTCCACACCTGCACCCCATCCCAGGCGATCATCAGGTGGACTATTTGATCCAGCCCAGCCTGCTGCTCCACGCCAGTCCATAGTCGTCTCACAGCGGTAACGTACACCTGCGGGAAAGCGATTGTGAAAACTCATCTGTCTGAACTAGCGCTAATTCTGTCCTGTGCACTCAGAAAACAACTCGGCATGTTTTTTTGAGCCACCTGCCCGTCTGGAATTTGGATCGCCTTCGGTACTCGCCACCTCGACTTTCCTGGAGCTCCCCCGTAAACCCTCACCCCTCCCTCCGGCTCCCACGGCCCCGCTGTCATCATAAGACTCATACTCTTCCCCCCACGTATGCTGCTATTTCCCCGCACCCCAATAATTCTTTTCCTTTTTCTGTTGGAGCCTCCCACAGTCCCGTTTTCGGCGTTCCTGCGCGACTCACCTCCCGGTCCCTTGGTTTCTCTAGTTTCACGCATGTTTTCCTTCTACCCTCCGGGACACCTTCAGTTAAAATAAAGTTTCTTTTCTCATACTCCTGTGTGTGTTGACTCTGCTTCTGGGTCCAGCTTGTGCGCTGAACTTCGGTTCATGACAATAAAATATAACAGGACATTCTCGAGCATGGCAGCACGGTGGCACGGTGGTTAGCACTGTTGCTGCACAGCAAGAAGGTCCTGAGTTCAATTCCACCATCAGGCCGGGGTCTTTCTGTGTGGAGTTTGCATGTTCTCCCCGTGTTGGCGTGGGTTCCCTCCGGGTACTCCGGCTTCCTCCCACCATCCAAAGACATGCAGCTTGTGGGGATAGGTTAATTGGATAATCCAAATTGTCACTAGGTGTGAATGTGTGACTGAATGTGAGTGCGAATGATTGTCTGTCCCTGTGTGTTGGCCCTGCGACAGACTTGCGACCTGTCCAGGGTGTACCCCGCCTCTCGCCCTATGACAGCTGGGATAGGCTCCAGCACCGCCGCAACCCTGAAAAGGATAAGCGGAAGCGAATGGATGGATGGATTCTCAAGCATCTCACACTTCTGATAATCAGCTGTCTGCTTGACGTTTATTCAGCTGTGTTAAAACTATATAACTTTAATCTCAGCCAAACCGATTTACTCAGGAACAAATAAAATACTGAAAAAATGTTTTAAGTTATCTAAGTGACTTATGTATCATGTTTAACCTGAGTAGCGAAAGACGGCGGTGGGTTTGAAAACGATTTGCCGGGAGTCCGGTGTTCTCACGGGCGCTAGTTAGCCTCGCCCCCGGCTAGCTATCGAGCTAGTGGGTAACAGACGTCTCCGAAAACGTCGGAGCGCTTTTGAAAATATGTGGTGTCCTGATAAACTGAGCAGCTATTTGAGGTTTACACAGCTACATTCTCGCCTGTTAAACATTTATTTTGTGACCCAGAAAGAATAATAAAAGTAGTAGAACTAACTAGCTGCCACCATTGTTGGCAACTGGGACACAGCTTCTTCTTCTCCGGGGTTTAATGGCAGCTGGCATCCTTGTACATGCAGTGCTGCCATCTTCTGTTTCAGTCCGTTATTACACTCTTAAATCCTGCTACTTATTCCTGCGTCTTTTGTGATCTTACAAAGCTTCAAACGACGTGTCGACTATTAAATTAGTCGACGATTTTGATAGTCGACGTAATCGTGACTAGTCAGCTAATCGTAGAAGCCCTACATACAGATGATTCAAATCCTGACTTCTTTAAACTTCCAGTTCATGACATCACACTAAGCAGTCCTTCTCTTTAAATCTAAGCTCTCTACGTCCTCTCATGTCCTTCTTTCTTATCTTCTTATCTTTCTCCATCTCTGAGTGAAGTTAGCTCTCTTTCTTTCCTCTCTTTGAAATACAGCAGCTGGACCATTAATTGTAACACACTGTGAGACAAACTGCACACAAACAGTTTGTGTGTTTGCTGATGTTTGTTGTGCTCATAGAAACACTGCATTTGAAATGACCTGACTTATAATAAACCGTTACTCCCTTTATGCTCGCTCCTCTTCAGCAGGGCTAGCTAGATGCTGAAGTACTGTGACTTATTGCCCCGCCCACTTTTACCACTTAAGCACAGTAACAAAGTATCTGTACTTTGGTAATGCCCCCCTCTGTTGATAAATCATGCATTATTTATACACAGTTTTTTGCACACCCTATAAGAGAATGAAGCTCGTACACCAGGAGTGTCAAACTCCAGGTCTCGAGAGCCTGCAGGTTTTATATCTCACCCTGGGTAAACACACCTGAATCAGATGATTAGTTCATTACCAGGCCTCTGGAGAACTTCAAGACATCTTGAGGAAGTTACTTAGCCATTTAAATCAGCTGTGTTAGATCAAGGACATGTCTAAAACCTGCAGGACACCGGCCCTCGAGGCCTGAGTTGGCCAACCCCGTAGTACACCCTCACACTTTCTCTGACCTTCAGTGACCTCTGTCCTCCTGTTGCAGGTGTGTGTGTGCTGCATCTCTCTGCACTGACTGTTTCTGCAGGTGAGTCGATGGAAGTGAAAACCATCAGTGAGACTCCAACAAGAACACAAATCCATTTAGTCTGTCTGTGTATCTGTCTGCCCTTCAGTCTCTCTGAGTGTAGCGCCAAATTCAACAACGTTCTTCACTGGTAGTGGTCTATCAGTTCTGACTTGTGATGATGATAATGGAAAAACAGTTGATGGATGGACAGTGAAGAGGACCAGAGGAGGACGCACTGAGATGTGTGGAGCAGCTGCAGGATTTGTTCTTAAAAATTCTCAGTGTCAACTCATGTTGGACAAAGCCACTGATGGAGCTTACTTCTGTGAAAGCTCATCTGGACAGCGTAGTGATGAAGTCAACATCATTGTTTCAGGTACAGATGTTCCAGCTGTGTCTGTATGACTCTGTGTGTTGGTGGAAGTCTGTCTCTGTATCACTCTGTTTGTGTCTCTGTTGGTCAGCAGGTTCCCTGATCCTGGACATCCCTTCATCTCCTGTGTGGACAGGAAGTAATGTGACTCTGCTCTGTCAATCCAGAGATGGTAAACAGGGGAACTCAGATTTCTATAAAAGTGTTGAAAGGATTGGATTTGATCCTGAAGGAAAGTGGATTCTCATTAATGTTCAGAAGTCTGATGAAGGTCTCTACTCGTGCTCAGCTGGTGTTGATAAGAAGTCTCCTGAATTCAGACTTACAGTCAGAGGTCAGTGCAATGATCTTTCTTATTCAACCTCTCTTCCTGGACTTTAGTAGAAATGTCAAACAGATCAATGAAAGGTGGTAGGTTATATGTTACTTTATCGATACATGTTCTCTTAATGTATTCAGGTCACATAAACAGAGCAGCCAGAGAAAATTATCCCATCATTACAAAGGTTGGAATATTAAAGAAGGAACAAAGAAGTCCATCTTCACTGTGGTGGCACAAAACCTCTATTTGACTTTAAAACTCTGCTGGATTCACTAAAGAGACTCAGTGTCAGGTTGTGACTGACAGATGTGAACATTAGTTTCTTTTCAGGCCCATGTTTCTCTTTCAAGAGGAGAATATTTGAATGAATCACACAAATGTGAGTCACTAAGGTTTAACCGCAGAGAAAAGCACATCTTATAGCTGCTGGTGAAAGATACAGGGAGTCAGTTTGGAATGAGACCATCTCCTCTGCTGATCGGGCCCACCACAGTTCACACACCTGTCCATTGGTATTGTAGGTCGGCTAGCAGTCGTGTCTGTGTGAGGGGAGTACAGGAGAGGACTCAGGATAGGCAGAATCCCTCGATCCAGTCGCCTGCAGTTGATCCTGATCTAACTCATTTATTCTTTAATGCTGATTTCTGTCTGCGGTCTTGGGATGAGAGAAGAAGATGGGTACGCCCAGACCGTCACTGCACTCCTCTTCATCCTGTGCCTGATAAAGACCATAAATAAAGACTTTCATGACAGATAGTCTCAGTGTATCCTCAGTGTAACCTGAAGATCCTTTCTTTAGTCTTTCAAGAATTCAGACAGCTCTGTCTATCAGTGAGGAAGCTTCCAGAGACTACTGGAACTGATGAGCTGACCAGATAATAAACTGACTGAACCATCTTTGTCATTGTTCCTGCAGATCCTCCCGCAGATCCTCCTCCTAATGTAAAAAGCTCCTCCTCCTACTACCCCTAAAACAACCACTCATGCTCCCAGTACCTTCAAAGCCCCCAAACTAACCAAGAAAAAAATCCCTCCTGCTAACAGTAAATCAATAGAGGAAGATGAAGAGGTCGAGTTCAGACTCACCTGGTCCCTAACCTATGGCGATTTGGTCCGTGCCTGGTTCGGTATTGTTTCTACTCCTTTGGAGGAAGCTAAAAGGTAAGACGTGTGTCGGCTGAGTCACAGAGCACATACATGTGTGTTTTAGGGAAGGTCAAAGATCACCAGCTTCGAGCTGAAATCACTGATGTTTGTCTCTGAACAGGAAAGTGAGGACGCACTCTGCCTTATGGAAGGACCTTCATCCGACTGTCTTGATTGGCTGCTGTTCTGTGACATCATTTCCCCCCCCCCCCCGAAGCTCCAGTAACCAGTATAAAAGCAGGGGGTGTGTCTTCAGAGTGTCAGCTTTGCTGGTGTATCTTTACTGGGATTTTACATGTTTGGTCTTATTATGCAGCACTTCGTGGGTTTTTTTAAAAATGCTTTTAAGTAAAATATTTTGGGATGTTTAAAGGTTTTCCTGCAGCTCTGCAATGACTTGTATTTTCAGACATGACAGCTGTGACTGTGTGTGTATTACACAGGTTTTGCACTGTAATAATAAACTATTAAAGTTTCTCACCACAAACACATTAATGTCCGAGTCTTTGTTCAAGACTGCTGGAGAACAGCTGGTCTCCAAGCACAGCACCATGACAGGGTGGCAGTCAGTAGAAAAAACAGAAGATGTTCCTGCTCATCAGTGGGATGATACGTGATTAAGACTGTTAAATGGATGTTAATCCAGCCGCCGACCACGCCCACACTGCCTCAGCTCACCGTCATGTTTGCTGTAAAATGTTTTAAAGTTAATGTTACAAAGGTTCCTGTTTCTTCCTGCCCCTTTTCCCCTTACTCTCCCTCACCTCACCAGACTTGCATTGTTTCCATTTCTCTCCTTTGAAAGGCTCTAGTTTGCCCTCAATTGCACTCATCTGGCACACATTATATAAGGACTGCACACACTTACAGATCACTTTTTTTGCTTCCACATGAGGCAGCAGCTAAGAGTTTAGCCATGTGTGTCTCCCTTTAAGTTACGCTACATTACCTTCTTGATGTGTTGAAGTTGGGCACTGAGGAGGACTGAATAAAATAAAAAAACAAAAGACACATTGTAAATATGATACTTCACTAAAATCATTTTCTTTAACTTTGACTGATCTTTTCATTTTAAAATGTCCTAAGTTAAGTCGTTTAAACTAGAAGTCAGGGACATTGCAGCTGCCATTCCATCTTTGTACCAGTAGGTGTCAGTGTTAAACCACAGTTTGCTCTTTTGTTGGCAGTGTCCAGGTGTGACAGTGGGATACGCGATAACTCTGTTTGATAACAGAAAATATGTGAGATGTGTTTGGGAAAAGTTGGTGCACAGCTGTAATAATGTCAAGTAACGAAAGACTGCATAAGTATGAGGAGGAGATAATGGTGACAAGCCACGCCTCCCCGTCTAACCGTTCCTCTCCTGTTTACAGGACACATGTATAACTGTCCACAGGTGCTGTGACCCCGTACCAGTAACATAAATCAAAAAAGTTAAATCATCACGCCGCCATGAATAACTCTGTACCACAATAACAATAATGTTATATTGGTGTCATGACGATCTGAGAAATCTTAAATCACGACTTTAATTTACTGCAATGCTGCTTTTATATCTCCAGCTTCTTTACTTTGATATTTAATCAGATCTCTAAGTGATATTTTTTTTCTTTTTTACAGGCATTTTGTATTCTTTGAACATCCACCACTTGTTTTTATGTTTTCTACTAAATGTTTGATCTTTTGATTTGTATCACACAAAGTTACAATGTTGTTAGATGCTTTATTATTAAGATATTTGGGTGATATAAGGACTCACAGTCCAGATCCATGGTGTGGATGAGTATTTCTTTTGCGTCTTTACTGGATCCAGCTGTTGTGTGTATGCAACATAAGAATCTGTCTCCTTACGCCGTTCATCTCTGTTCCACTGAAGTTAATAACCAGATCACATCTGTCTGCATTGTTTGCCCTCATTCATTCTTTTCATAGTCAATGAGAGTCAGAGAACTGTGATTTGTTGTCAATATTTAACGTTTTATCCATCCATCCATTCGCTTCTGCTTTTCATTTTCAAGTTTTATTTAATCTTTTAATCACTCTTTTGAACTTGTTAGTGCTACAGGAGACAGTCTTCTTTTGCTCTTCCCTCTGTTCTTCTTCATCGCCTGCTTTGCTGCTTCTGAAACAGCATGTTATCATTACAGGACAGAGGTCACTTCCTGCGGGAGTGTGTGTGACTACCTGACAGTCAATCTGTGACCAGCCTGAGATCAGCTGCTGACTCTGTACCTGCTCAAATATCTACTCCATGTTTGAGGTGGGTGTTATTGTACAGAGTTAAGTGTTATTGCTGATACACGGGTGAAATCTTGGGTGCCAGGAGGGGGCAGCGTTCACCATCAATGAGATATCTTCCAATCACTCAGTTGTAAGGGCAGCTTTTATTGTGGAAGGTAGTGATGGTAAATTTGATTCTTTTTCCTGAATCGAGTTTGAACGAGTCAATCACCAAAGTGAATCGGGTTTTTTGAGTCACTGAGGCTACGTCCACACGTACACGGGCCAAAGCAACAGGTGGCGATATACTCCTAACAGTGTAGAAATGTTGGCCAATCAGAAGTCTAGAAGCCTCGGTGTAGTGATACTACTGATTTCCTTTCCGATCCGACACAAAGTAATATTCAGGGTGGTATCGACGATACTGATCCGATACTTTATACAAAAACGTTTTTTATTTATTGTATCTCAAATTATAGCGTCATAATGATTACAGGGCATCAGATTACTTGTTCTTATCACTTAATAATGCAGAGTTCATCATATAGAAATAAAAAACTGAAGTTGTGCTATGTGAACACGTTGCCTGTCTGCAGCACTAAAGGACTCAGTGAGAGACGTCTGTCTCGCCCCAGCAGCACCTGTCCCTGTCCTCCTCTTCAGTTCACCTCAACATACGCTCGTCATATTCTGTGATATGATTTACTCTGAGCTGTTTGACAAGGTTAGTGATGTTGCCACAACCATACATGCCAACCCTCCCGATTTTTCCAGGAGAATCCCGAATTTCAGTGCCCCTCCAGAAAATCTCCCGGAGCCACCATTCTCCCGAATTTCTCCCGATTTTCCACCCGGACAACAAAATTGAAAAACCATATCGCAGAATTCATAGCGCGGCCAGCCAATTCCAGTTTCCAGATACTTAGTTTTAATATTACTCTTATTTCTCTTTCTGGGTCGCAAAATTTTTTTTACCATGTTTTCAGGTGAGAATGTGGCTGTGTAAACTTCAAATATCTGAGCCGACACATCGTCTTCAAACCCCCGCAGTCTTTCGCTACTCGGGTTAAACATGATATATAAGTCACTTTGATAACTTAAAAGTGTTATTGTTTGGCTTTTTCAGTGTTTTATTTGTTCGTGACTAAATCAGTTTGGCTGATATTAAAGTTATTAGATTAAATTAAATTTAACTTTATTAATCCCTCAGGAGGGTTCCTCCGGGTTTTCACACAGCTGAATAAACGTCAAACAGAAAATGATTAAACAGAAGAGTTTACGTCAGTGCCCGGTTATATTTTAGATAGCAAGGAGCAGACGGCAGAGTTTCACTCCCCCGAGGGAGCTCGTGACGTACTACCCGGCTTTCTTTAGACCGCGAAGGCCGGGTCCTCAGGTGGAAGCAGCCTCTGAATTTGGACACCCCCGCTGTTTCCGTGTCGGCCAATAATAACGGTGACATTTAACGTATTTTATCCGATAAATAAACACTGTAAAATATATTTACCCCCCAACAGCCCTTTTGAATGTCTCCCTAGTATGGCACCAACACCTCACTCTTGGAGCACTTTTTTCCCACATGTATCCCAAACCCCGTCTTTGGAGGTAAAATAAGTCTGCACATGACTCCGATTACGCTCAGCCATTGTTGTGAGTGCGCACGCCAAAGGGGTGCCAGATATTTATACAGCCGTATTTCGCACATGACTATGAAAGGCGGAAGAGGAAGTAGTTCCTTTGAATGTAGACAATCCGAATGTTATAGTTTCTTTCCACTGTGTTCCTGTTAATGATAAACTACAAATTTACTCTAAATTACTAAAATATCGATATTTTAATGTGAGAATCGATTCTAGAACATAAATGACTGGTATCGGAGGAATCGATATTTCAGGATCGATCCGCACATCACTACCTCAGTGGGAAAGAGTAAACAAAGGTGGCCCATAGAAGCAGAACCGAGTCGTATGTGTGGAGGGACAGTAACTGTGTGTGTATGTAAGCATTTAAACACTGCATAGAGTAGAATTAACAGTAACAGTATTGTAGAAATTCATTTCACCGAAACAATAACGTAACAATAACAATAACGTAACAATAACAGTGTGACGTCAAAAAATGCGCACACCTTTGACGCTGCGTTTTCTTCGTTTTCCTCATGCAAAAACGAGTTGCGAGTTTTCGAAAATATCCACCCTGTCATGGTCCTGAGTCTGAGGACTCAGTGTTTTGTGTTTATGCTTTTGTTCATTCCGAGTGTGTATCCTGTTGTGATTTTGCCATTTGTTAGGTTTCTGTTCTTTGCCTGCTTGCTCCCACTTCTCTGTGTTCCCTCTGTCTGTCCACGGTGTTATTGTGTCTGCTCATGAGTCTGCCTGTCAAGTTCAGTGTCCTGCCTGGTTCTCTGTGTCTGTTAGTTTCCTGTTTTATTCTGAAAGTTCATGTCTCATGTCAGTGTGTTCAGTTTTATCTCTCCCCTGTCTCGTTAGCCTAATTGCTCCCAGCTGTGCCTCCCTCCTGTGGCCCATTCCCTGATTACTCCCCGTGTATTTAAGCCCTGTGTTTTCCTGTGCTCTCTGTCGCATCGTCTGTTTAACGCCATGTCCGTCTGCATCATTCTGTGTAACCCGGTGTTCAGTCTGCGTCTCTCCGCCATCTTTCATTGTGTATTTTGTTCCTCCTCCCATGCGTGTTTGGTTTAAGTTAGGTTCTTTAGTTTTCCCCAGTTTAGGTTGGTTTACTCCCCGCTCTGCTCCTCCTGTTTTTGTCACCTTATCACCTCTGCAAATAAACATTCACTTGCACCCCAGTCAGTGCCTGCATCTTGGATCCTTTTCTCAATTCACCACACGACTGCTGTGCAGCCCTGACACACCCTGGCAGGCGTTTTTAGAAATCTGCGTTTTCAGTGACCGAAAACACCGTTTATGTGTGGACGAAAGGTGCAAACGCATAGAAAAATCTGCGTTTTCAAAAATACCCAGGTACGTGTGGACGTAGCCTAAGTCAGTTGACCAGAGAGTGCAAAAAATGTACTTTTTTCACTCAAACTTAATTTGTTTCTCTTTTTTTATGTATATCCTACTACTAAGATGAGTGATTGAAAAAGAAAAACAACTATTTTTATTGAGCAAAAAAATTTCTAAAAGGAACATTTATTTTATTTCTTTTTATTTTATTTTATTAGTATTTTCCTCAAATGTGTCAAATATATATTTTCTCATCTAAATGTCCACTGAGCTGTGAGCCAGGGGGCAGTAAAGCGCCTTAACATTGGTTGCCAACCAAGAAAAAGAAGAAGAAGCTGTGAGCCAGGAGGGAGGGGATTGGTGAGTCCTGAGTGATTCGTTCGTGCTATGATTAGTAGCTCAAATGTGCTGTTAGCATGCTAGCTGAGCGATGCTACTGTGAACTGAGGAGCTATTGTCTTGATGTGAACTTCTACTCAAGGTTTTTTCTTCTAGTTCAGAGCAGAAATGTTTTTGTTAAGAAACTGTTTTTTTTTTCCCCAAAATTTTAATTATAAGCAAGATATATTTCTACTAATGAAATTAGGTTGCTAATAGAAATAGGGATGAGTCAGTGAGTCAGGGCTTGTGAATAATGATTCACGAGTTAGTAAAGTGATTCTCGAGTATTAAACGATTCGTTCATGATTCGCGCATCACTAGTGGTAGGGCCTCCTGTCAGAGAGGTGCAACTTCCTGTTGAGTTTCCTGGGAGGAGGGTGAGGTCAGCAGCAGTGAGGAGCTCTAAAACGGGAATGTGAGGATGAAGATGGGACTGCTGTCTGTGATCCTCCTGCACAGGAAGAAGAGCTTCCTGTCTGTGATCATCACACACTGAGCACGCAGATCTAAGGCTTTAAGTGGGATTGTTGCTTTGGGTTTCTAACCGAGATCAGAGTGTGTGTGTGCATAGACTTCAACATACTATACGTTTCCAGCCTCTAAAGTCTGTTAGAGTTCTACAAACTGTCCACTATAAAAAAAAGGGCTGTGGTGAAGCAAACCATAAACCTCCTAACACACGTCCCCCAAACCCTGCTACAGGCAAGCAGCGATCAGTGATCAGCATATTGACTGTCTCGATCAATGCTGCAATAAGTGTTATATGTAAACCTGAAAATGTTCGATTGTTGTATTTTTAAAGCTTGTAGTGTATTTGAATTTTATTTTTCAGTTATCAGACTGCTTTAGGTCAAAGTTGTAGGTAGACAAAGGCTCAAAATGGAAAAATAAGCACACATTTAACACAATTACCTTCAGCTATTATGACAGTGCAATCTTTCAGAGTTTACTTCTTTTCCGATTACACCATTTGTGGATATTTCTGGCAATATGGGGCAGCTGGTCATATTTGCTCAGTCCAGCACACAACTAAAACTTGCAGGATACCGGCCGGAGTTCAACACCTGTGGTGTAGATGGACCATTACTCAAAAAAGCACATTTTGAAAAGCTTTCAATATATAAAGGAAAAATATCCCAGCATGTTTCAAAACTTTGGATCATAAAACTTAAAAAACAATGCTGTGGTCACCAAGTCTGACGAAAAGCAAACAGACGATGCAGCTCGGTCTGTTTGACCAGTGGTTCCCAAACTTTCTTTGCTGGACCCCCCTTTGTTTTACAAGAAACACACATAAACGGCGTTTCAAATCACCGAAAACGGAGATTTTTTAAAACTCCTTTTTTGCGTTTACGTGTGGACGAGGAATACAGAGTTCCTCACGCAACATCAAAGATATGAGTCCTTTTTTTCACGTCACGCTGTGCGCCACGTTATTGTTTACGTGAGATGAATTGCTGAATGGCAGATAAACAGTATTTTGTCTCTATCGTCAGAAGTGTTGGGACTACCGCGTTATTAAGTAACGCGTTACAGTAACTACGTTATTATTGTGGTAACGAGCACGGTAACTAGTTATTATGCCAAAATCAGGAACGCGTTACTCGTTACTGGGACTTAAATAGGCTCGTTACTCGTTACTTCGTGTGGTGGCATCGCGGAGCTTCCACAGATTCAATAACATTAGCAAGTGGTGAGGCCACAGGCAGAATTTCCGAGTTCTGAGTACAATCGAAAGCACCACGACTGCAGTTTTTGTGTTGGATGTAACATGAAGCAGTGACGTAGACTAGTATCATGGCAGTGGTCAACGGCGGTCCAGGCGTGGGATTTCTCTCGTGGAAATGTGCACATTATTTTTTCCTTTCTATTGGTAGGTGGCACAGTGCACTTGTGGCAAGTAAGCAAGCTAGAAGACTGGCAATCTTGCTGGGTATCCAGTTACCAAAGCAACACATTAACAAGAGAATTCTGAGTAAAACCAAAGTTACTTTCCTTAGTAACTAGTTACTTTGAAAGTAACGAGTAACTCACTGAGTTACTTTTGATGAAAGTAACTAGTAATGTAACTAAGTTACTAATTTAAAGTAACTTACCCAACACTGATCTTCAGGTATTACACGCTTATATATACACACGCTGTTACTGTCTATTTAGAAAGGCAGAGGCATCACGGTGTGATTATTTTACATGTAGTTGTTTTTTTCATGTGTAATAATATTCAACATTGCATCAATACATTTTTCAAAAAATGCCTCTCTGTGCAAAATGGGTTTAAAAACATAAACAGCTGTGGGATCCTGTTTGTCCGTGATTTGAACAGCCCAGTGCTGCTCCTGACGACGGGAAAACCAATTATGCAGTGGAGACCTAGCTCGGCACTTGTGCAGGTGAAACCAAAGGGAAGATGCTTCATCATGTTTTCTAGTCTTTGCCTTACAATGAAGTTGGTTTGAAAACATATTCAGCTATGCTTCATCTCCTGCTTTGCATTTGTGTAGGCACCCATGCTAGCAGTGTCCAAGCGTTTGTTTATTGGTTTTGTTTTTTCCCCCCTTTGGGAAGGTCTGGTCTAGCACAACCCCTCACTGGAATGAGACAATTCTACAACAACAGGAAAAGCAAGACGCAAGTCACCAGAGCTCTTTTTGTTACTTGTGCACGAGGGAGAGAACTCTGTGTGTCCTCCAGTGTCTCTGTCTGTCAGTCCAAACCTTCAGCAGTTCTTCAGAGGATCTTCTTCAGTGTCTCTGAGTTGTGTTGATGATGGACAGACAGCTGATGGATGGACAGTGAAGAGGAGCAGAGGAGGACTCACTGAGGACTGTGGAGCAGCTGCAGGCTTTGGGAGGGTTCATGGTTCCTCCTGTCTTCTGGATCGCTCCATCTCCTCTGGCTGAAGTTACTTCAGTGAGAACTCATCTGGACAGCAGAGCGATGAAGTGTCCATCAGTGTTTCAGGTACAGACAGTCAGCTGTTCCAGCTGTGTCTCCGTTATCATTAACTCTGTCTCTGCATCAATGTTTCTGTGTCTGTTCCTCAGATAAAGGGCTGGTCCAGGAGACCCCTGCAGTGAGGAGAGGCGATGATGTGGTTCTGCCTTGCAGACGGGTGCATGGGGACATCATCACAGCTCATTTCTTCATTAATGGAAGTCATGCCGATGGACGACCTCGTCCTTAATTCTTCTTCATTCTGTCTTTTTTTTCAGACATGACAGATGTGACTGTGTATGTATTACACAGTTTCTCTGCTTTAGTGATAAACTATTAAAGTTTCTCACCACAAACATTCCTGTCTGAGTCTTTGTCCAAATGAACTCTGCCTGCTAAGAGTTTCCATCCATAATTCCATAATTGTCTTTGTAAGTTGTAAGCTGTTCCCTGTTAATGAGTTTCATTGAGGTTTATTTGTTATTTTGGGGAAAATTATATCTGAAATCACATTTAAAAAATTACACTTAGCACCTAGCATCAATCAATATTAAAGTGGATAAGATATCTATTAACACTCACTGTATGAACCTTTCTATTTCACGCTACCCTTTCAACATCACGGCTCACACGGCTCTTAATCATGGCTTGTTTTTGTTGTGTTTGGTGGTTGTAGATAATGGTTTCTATGAGCTTTTAGCTGAGATTCAGAGGTTTCTGTGGAACTTATATTTCTGACCTGTGCTATAACTGATTGAACGTGATCTCCCCCTTTTGCCCCCGGTACCAGGGGCGTGGAGCTTAACAGGATTCAATAATTCATCCCTGAAGTTAAACTCTTACACGTCAAACACAAAGCTGATGTCACGATCGAGACAGTGAATCCGTTTAATTGTCAAAGAACTCAAAGCATTAGCACCATCTTGCATAACAATGTAAATGACCTTATTAAGCCTAATGACACAATGACATTAAATAAATGGCATCATAAGGTTATGTGAGGCAGCAAAATTTTACCCCAACCCACACAAACATATTAAAAATAGATAATAAAGGGAAACAGTGTAGCTGCACTTTGTGTTAAATCTCTTACAGAAACTCAAACGACATCTCAGCTGCTTTAAAGCATACATGACTTTAAACATCTGTCACAGCAGCAGGTTTGGTCAGTGACGCTGGAGGTGTGAACAGGGAAGTGGCGGTGCTGTCGCTGAAGTCCTTGTTCTGTCGCACTTCAGTCGGTCGTCATCCAGACAGCATGAAGACTGCATGTGTCTGTCTGCTCCTCGGTGAGTCCATCACACACTTCCTACTCTCAGCTCTAACCAGTGTTGGGAAGGTTGCTTTTAAAATGTATTCCACTACAGATTACAGAATACATGCCCAAAAATGCATTTTGTAACGTATTCAGAATACATTACTCAATTCAGAATACTCTGGATTACTTAATATATTATCATGCTTCCTAAAACTACATGAATGTACTATTGCTGTGTGATATATTACTATTACTGAAGGCTACTCGCCATATCAATACAAACTAGATGTTTAAATCTTAATATACATGAGTAACAGTAGGTGGACATTAGGTAAGGCTGCACTTTTTGCAGCGATCTTGTATAGAAAACTATTCAGCGGCAGGTCCGCGGCTCGAGCCGTATTAAAGAGACCTCTGGTTAATACGTCGGGTTCGTGTCGGGCTCGTAGCTGAAAACTAGCTTTACTTTGTTGTCTGGGTCAACTTTGCAAGCGAGAGACAGAGAGAGGTCGAGTCTTAATAGTTCAATTACAACTGGGCTCGTCAGTCGTCAGGCACTCTTTGGTTATTATTATATTTACATGCTTCATACATGATATACCTGTAACACTCTCTCAATTGCCTCCATATAATTTTTTGAATAATAATTTTTACAAATATTTCTTCACATCATTTATGCAGGCCGCAAGTAGAGGTGACATGGGCCGTGAGCTTGAGACACGGGCATTTGAGCCTCTTAATGCGTGTTTTGTTTGAGTTTCCACTGGCGTGAAATTACCAAAAATAGAGAGGGGACAGCCTAACATATGAAACAGGAAAAGAACGATGTGTAGTCCATTTATTTCAACAAAGTAACTGTATTCTGAAAACCACCTTTTTAAACGATAACTGTAACAGAATACAGTTACTCACATTTTGTATTTTAAATATGTATTCCGTTACTCCCCAGGCTAGCTCTAACCAGTGTTGGTCAAGTTACTTGAAAAAAGTAATCAGTAACTAATTACTGATTACTTCCCCCAAAAAAGTAATCCCGTTACTTTACTTTTTCAAAAGTAATTAATTACTTAGTTACTTGGTTACTTTTTAAAAACACGATTTACCTGCTGGATGTGGAGGTCCTGGGCTGGTGTGGTTACACGAGGTCTGCGGTTGTGAGGCCGGTTGGATGTGCTGCCATATTCTCTGAAACGCCTGTGGAGACGGCTTATGGTTGAGAAATGAACATTCAATGCACGGGCGACAGATCTGGTTGACATTCCTGCTGTCAGCATGCCAATTGCACGCTCCCTCATTGCTTGTGGCATCTGTGGCATTTTGCTGTGAGACAAAACTGCACATTCCAGGGTGGCCTTTTGTTGTGGGCAGTCTGAGGTACACCTGTGCACTACTCATGATGTCAGATCAGCATCCTGATGTGGCACACCTGTGAGGTGGGATGGATTATCTCAATATGGCAGATGTGCCCACTACCACACATTTGGACTGATTTGTGACCACTGTTTGGGAGGGATGGTTATATTGTGTATCTGGAATGAATTTTAGGTCTCTACGTCCATCCCATGGGGAATGGGAGCAGTAACAAAGGTGTTGCGTTTATATTTTTGTTCAGTGTACATTGATAATATTTATTTATGGTGAAACAGTGGTAAAATATCGCTGTTGCTTCCGTATAAATGAAGCGGACATACCTGAGTGTCCGCGATCTAATCCTGTTTACGTGAAGTAAACCTGCTCCCGAGCAGGTTTACACTTACGGATCTGTTGCTATGACAGCAAGTCCCGGATGAGCTTCGGAGAACCGAATGATCCAAGCTCACGCGAAATCGTCAACAATCTAATCCAGCTAACCTACTTAGCGAGGTACGAAGAACGGACCCCTGAGCTACAGCCACCCAGTGGTAAACATGAGTAAACCTTCACTAGGTTTGGGATAAAGGCTGATTCACAGAAATAAGTTGACCCAAAAATAGCAGACCCCAAAAAATCACTACCTTTATAATTCCCTGTGTCCACAAGGCACCAAAAGACGGGTGCAGCCTGCTTTGAGGTTGAGGTGATTTTGCAACGTTAGGCGTTCAGTCTCTCTTTCCAGCAGTAATGTATCAGTTTTGCATCCAGTTTTATTTAGTAGCTTCTAACAACTTTCAGACGGTTAATGAATGGAGCAGTTTCACTATTATACATTTTTGATGTTAGTTCACTGTATTTGATGATCAGGAATTATAGTAATTCCCACACAGTGACCTCTGACCTTTACTGACCTTTGTCCTCCTGTTGCAGGTGTGTGTGTGCTGCTGTCTGCACCGACTGTTTCTGCAGGTGAGGAGATGAAGTGAAAACAATCAGTGAGACTCCAACAAGAACACAAATACACTTACTGTGTGTGTGTGTGTGTGTGTGTGTGTGTGTGTGTGTGTGTGTGTGTGTGTGTGTGTGTGTGTGTCCAGACAAACATCCTGCTGATCCATTGAATGCCCACTTGGACGTAAGGTCTTACCCTTCAGGTAAACATGAGCAAAAACTGATGATGATGATGGTGATTCAGTGTTCACCTTCACAACTACCTGATATTATTCCCTCATATTTCTGTCCCCAGGGTGTGCTCAGGTCAGTTATAGTCAGGTGGTCTTTAAAAAAAAGAAGAAATCTGATGGGTTGACAGGTAACCTTGACAACAACTCCTGAAATCAAACGTCATCAGCAAACTCAAAATAATCACCTCAACCTGACATTACATGTTCTGTTTGAGCTTGTAGGGGGAGCTAGAGACAGCTTCTGTGCTCACTGACATTAAACACAAAATGTTAGTTCTGCTGGATCAGTTCAATTTATTTTATTTTAGCTGTGAACTGTAACCGCCTGAGCTTACAGGTGTAAGGGCAAGTGGAAATGTGGTCCCAAATCTTAAATTGCACAAAGTCAGTGCAAATCCAAAAAAGGAAGCAGGAAGCGAGGGCGACCCAAAAGTTGGACATCTCAAAGGATGAGGAGAGGAAGATCAGAGATGCACAGCTCCCACCGCCAATCAGGATCTCGCCTGGACAACAACATATGACAACTCCATCACCCCCAACCGGGTGGACCTGAGTCTGGCTCTGCTTAAGAGCTCTTCCTGTTAAATGGGAGTTTTTCCTTCCCACTGTCACCAAAGCCCTTGCTGATAGCGGGTCGTAAGATTCGGTGTATGTATTATTGTAGGTTCTACCTCACCTGGAGGTGACTGTTGTTGTGATTTGGTGCTGTATAAATTAAACTGCATTGAACAGGAGAGGATCAGGGTTCCTGAGTGCACAGGAACACTCAGCTGATCTGTGTGTCACGTGTGTTTTACAGCACCGGCCTCCAAACGTTTGGTACCAGGCCACGAGAGTTGAGGCTCGGGTGGGAAATTTATGGTTTTCAGGGCCTTTATCGTTACATTTTTAAATGTTTTTATCATTAACTCGGTTTCCCTGGGTCCGCGTGTTATGAATAAGTCCTCTTTTTTTGTTAGTGGTACTGGTTTTATTTTGTTGTATTTATCCACAACACCTAAAGGCCGGTCCGTGAAAATATTGTCGGACATATACGAAAAAGGTTGGGCAGCACAGAACAACAGTTTTGAGGTGTTTCACACAGAATGACCAAAGCCACTCTGTAAATGAATGAATGCATGAATTAATAATCTTAAACATTAAAATGTTTGCAGTGATTTCCACTGATTTAGACTGGTGAACTGGCCAGGTGGTATCATCGTATAAGGGTGGTGGCTGACAACAGTTTTTGTTTGCTGGATCATTTTAGTTCAGCTGGGTGTCGTTCCTTTTGTTATATTTTAGTTCAAAATGTGTTAATTACATAAATAAAATGTAATTTTCTCTGTAGCACTTCATGGATTTCATAAGCAACACATCTTAGTTGTTCACACAAAGCATAAAAGTAAAAAAATATATATATACAGTGTTATCTTCATTTTAGATGTCAAAAAGTATTTGCGGCTCCCAGTGTTTTCTTTTGCGTGGAAACCAGGTCCAAACGGCTCTTTCGGTGTTAAAGGTTGCAGACCCCTGTTCTACACCTTAGTTCACAGATTCACTTTGTCTAAGGTTAATTTCTGGGATTTCACACAACCCATGATTCAAATCATGAATACATAATGGGCTTGGATTTACAGCATTATGAATGAAATGTGGTCTAATTGGAAGCAGCAGGCCCCTCCCCTTTCACCGGGTTGTGTGTGAGACTTTAAATCATCAAACTGTAAATTATAAATTTTAAATTATCATGGATCCCTTTAACCCGAGTCCTAAAGTGTACATTTATTTTCTTACTCTTCTTATATTTATTGTTTGTTTACTTGCACTGCTGTAACTGGAGCCTCGTCGTCTCGTCTCTCTATATGCTGGACTGTTTGTAGCGGAGATGACAATAAAGTTTACTTTGACTTCAGCAGCGAGCAGGCGCACCGAGGGCTCTCGCGCTCACTTTTCGTGTACAGAATTTCGAAAAAACATCGGTGCAAATTATAAGTCTGTATCATGATGTCTGGTGTACTGGTGTTTTTATTTTTGTTTTATTTTGCGAGCTGATTATTAGACGCTGCTCCAGCCGGTCAGAGACTCCCCGCCGCCCCGCCCTCTCCTCCATGTACCGCAAGCAGCAGACGCACCTCGCAAACGGAGGGCGCCCTTACTCCCAGCAAATGGGCGATAGAAAGCCTGTACCATTCCCAATATGGCTGGCTGATGTCGGGGCAGCATGAGTACAAGCATTTACAATGTAATTGTAAAATACAATGTAACAATTGTAAACTACGACACAGAGCGATTTCAAAAAAGAACGATAGAGAGAATAAAAATAGAGTTTTTACTGAGCTCCTGCTGTCACTGACTGCAGCACTTTCCCCTCGGATGGAATAAGGAAGTCTCTGAATACGTCTCTATGAGCTTTTACTTTGAAGGTTGAAACCGAAAGTAAAACTTTCTTGTTACAGCTGGAAAGTTAGAGCCGTGTGAGTTTTTGGGTGTCGCGTGGAGCAGAGTTGGTTATCGTCTCTGCCACAGGAGGATGAAGAGCCTCGTGTCCTTCCTGCTGCTCGTGCACGGTAAGAACTTTGAACCCGTGTATAGTTGGGCTGCCGTCAGCCACAGGGGGATGTTTTCAGTATTTACCGGTCCCTGCTTCAAATACGTGAATAACAGAATGCTGGATGAGCCACACTCAGTCACAGCTGAGTCTGTTACTCTCCAGGTTTTACAAGTAGTTTTGTATTTTACAAATGAAGCTTTGTCTCCGACTGAATGCGGAGTTTATTTTAACTCTTATATGTTAACCCAGTTTTTTTTTTTACTTTTAAGAGCATGATCAGGATGTTTCACAACATTTTCACAGTAAAGCAAGCGGTTGGCTGATCTCGGGTGACCTGTAGGAACTTTTATTAATGTCTTTCAAACAGAAGCAACACAAATGGTTGACATTTGTGTTGCTTCTGCTTCTTCTCAGCTTTACGTCATTAATACACCATAATCCCTGAGCTCTGACCAGGGATGCTCCCACACAATCTGCAGTGATCAAACGTTTGCATTTCACTGATTTTACTGTCAAAGTAGGGGATGATGCTGGTGTACCAGGAAGAAGTTTCCGTGTGTGTTTTTAGCTGGACTGAAAAGGATTTTTACCCTGAGGCAGGAACGTTCAGGCTTAAAATGACTCTATATCATTTATGACAGATTAGATTAGACCAACAAGTCATTTACAGCAATTTGAATACAGGCAATAATTTTTTTGCCAATTAGCAGAAAGTGTGTGTGTGAGGATTTGTCTAACAGCAGACAGAGAAGCGCATATGCTGAATGAGCTGCTTTTAAGGAAATAAACATGTCTGAGGTCAGGTTAATCAGGGAAGGTGTGCAGTGACGTGAGATAATGAGCTTGTTTCAAATGTAAAAAGTGGAGTTTTGAAAACATAGAGGGTAAAAATATGAGCTCCCCGAGAAATGCTCAAGTACAGAAACCTGAAAATGAAACATCTGGAATTCAGAGAAGTGCTGGAGTTTGAAAATGGAAAATGGTCCATGTTTCCTCTTTAACATCAGTCTGTGAGCTGAGGATAGCAGCGGTTCTGGTCTGATGGAGGGTTCTAGCTGCTCAGCTGTCCTGGCTCTGCTTCGTCCTGTTGTTGAGCTCATGATGCTCCAGATGTTGTCAGCTGGTGAAAGGTCCAGACGGTTCAGCAGCCGGACTCTTCTCTTATGAAGCTGTGTTGCTGGAATAGATGAAGTCTGCGGTTTAGCATCCTTTGCTCAAACACGAAGGCCTTGCAAGAAAAACTTGTCTGCATGGAGCAGATGTTTCTTTGGCTCTTGATCATACTTTTGAGCGCTGATGGAGGCTCCTGATGGGTTTCAATATGTTTTCAAAGGTTTCTAGTGTTACACACTGTGGTCATTACTGGTACTAATTTAAAACCTGTTGTTAGAACTCATCCCGACATGTGACCCACCCTGTGGACAGACTGAATGACGACACTCTGTTTCTCTTATCAGTTTCCCAGCATGCCTCAGGGGTGGAAGTGTATGATGTGTATGAAGGGGAGGAGTCTGTCCTGCTGCCCTGTCAGGTACCTGTTAATGTTTCCAGTAGCTCCACAGCAGTGGTTTGGGACCGTGATGAGTTCAAGATCCCAACAGTCCACATGCGTGTGCAGAGCGGCGATGATATTCTGAATGATCAGAACCATCGTTACACCAACCGAACATCGATGAAAGCCGACGCCCTGCAGACTGGAGACCTCAGCCTCACCCTGAGGAACCCTACAGTCTCTGATGGTGGGACCTACACCTGCATCGTCCGCAAATATGGACAAGATCAGAGCAAGACCCATGTGCAACTGAAGGTCAAAGGTCAGTGTGTGAAACTGTCTGTACTGTCGTTATGATGTGTGTACAGTAATGTGTGAGCGGAGTGTGAGATGTTGTAACTCTGAGCTCACACATCACCACTGGCTGATAACTAGGGCTGCCACAAACAATTATTCTGATAGTCGACTAGTCACCGATTATTTTTGCGATTAGTCGACTAATCAGATCATCATCCATTGGACGTAAAACATACAGCTTATTGCACCAGCAGCATCTGCTCTTATATAACTATCATTAGCTTACAGCTTTAGGTGTTTAAGGTATGTGCTAACTAAAAATAAAGACAAGATGATAGTTTATTAAATTTTAATGAAATTTGCAGATTGTTTCGGTGAAGTTTAATAAACTCCTTGCTTTCTAAAATATAACAGGACACCGGAGTAAATTCTCGAGCATCTCACACTTCTGATGATCAGCTGTCTGCTTGACGTTTATTCAGCTGTGTAAAAACTATAACTTTAATCTCAACCAAACCGATTTACTCAGGAACAAATAAAATACTAAAAAAAGCCAAACAATAACATGTTTAAGTTATCTAAGTGACTTATGTATGTTTAACCTGAGTAGCGAAAGACGGCGGTGGGTTTGAAAACGATTTGCCGGGAGTCCGGTGTTCTCACGGCTCTAGTGAGCCTAGCCCCCGGCTAGCTATCGAGCTAGTGAGTAACAGACGTCTCCGAAAACGTCGGAGCGCTTTTGAAAATATGCGGTGTCTTGATAAACTGAGCAGATATTTGAGGTTTACACAGCTACATTCTCACCTGAAAATATGTTAAACATTTATTTTGTGACACAGAAAGAATAATAAGAGTAATATTAAAACTAACTAGCTGCCGCCATTGTTGGAAACTGAGCTGGGCTGCGCTATGAATTCTGGGACACAGCTGATTCTTCTTCGGGGTTTAACGGCAGCTGGCATCCTTGTACATGCAGTGCTGCCATCTTCTGTTTCAGTCCGTTATTACACTCTTAAATCCTACTACTTATTCCTGCGTCTTTTGCGATCTTACAAAGCTTCAAACGACGCGTCGACTATTAAATCAGTGGTCGACGATTTTGATAGTCGACGTAATCGTGACTAGTCGACTAATCGTGGCAGCCCTACTGATAACACACATTCCAAAACACTGACTAAAGGTTCGTGGAATTATACAAGTTCCATGGCCATTAAGTACACTCATGGGACACTTCATTAGGTACACCTGTAAGCTGTTCATTGATTTAAATATCTAATCAGCCAGTCACATGACACCAACTTACTGCACCTAGGCATGTAGACATGCTGAAAACAACCTGCAGAAGTTCAAACTAACCAACAGAATGGATTCAATTCAATTCAGTTAAATTCAGTTTTATTTATATAGCACCAAATCACAAGAACATTCGCCCCAAGGCGCTTTATATTGTATGGAAGGACAATGATGGAGATGGAACAATGATTTTAGTGACTCTAAATGTGGCAATGAGTGCTGGTTTGAATACTTCACAAACTGGTGATTTGCAGGGATTTTCCCTCCAATCATCTGTGAGTTTACAGAGAAGGTCTGAAACACAGCTGCAGGCTAAGGCCACACCTTGGTAAATGGACTGGTTCTTATATAGCGCTTTTCTACTGTTCTGAGCACTCAAAGCGCTTTACACAACTTGTGCATTCACCCACTCACACCCATTCGTGCTTTCTAAGTAACATTCACACACATTCATACTCTGATGGATGCATCGGAGAGCAATTTGGGGTTAATATCTTGCCCAAGGATATTTGGCATGCAGACTAGGGGAAGCCAGGAATCGAACCACCAACCTTCTGATCAGTAGATGACCTGCTCTACCGCCTGAGTTACAGCCACATCTATCTGCTAAGACCAGAGCACAGACTCATTGGACAACAGCGGGGTAGCATCTGTTTCCTGGCTTCTGCTGCAACATTCAGAGGTAAAGTCAGAGTTTGGTGAAAACATCTTGAAAGCATGGATCCATGCTAACTTAAAGGCTTAGACAGCTGGTGGTGTGATGGTGTAGGGGAGATTTTCCTGAGACACTTTTGGCCACTTAAATACCAACTGAGTATTGTTTAAACCCCACAGCCATGAGTACGATTGCTGACCGTGTCCATCCCATAATGACCTCAGTGTATGCTTCCTGCAGGGTAACAAAGCTGAGATCATCTCAGACATGACAATGAGTTTACTGCACTCTGACGGCCTCCACAGTAACACATCTCAGTCCAACAGAGCGTCCTTGGTATGTGCTGGAACAGAAGAGTCACATGATAAATGTGCAGCATGTGAGTGATGATGTCACATCTGAGCCATTAACAAGCAAAGGAACAGGATACCAGCAAAGTGTACCTAATAAATTGTCCAGTGAGGCTCTGTGACATTGACTCTGTAATGGTGTGAAATGTAAACTGAGAGATGTCAAAGTGTCTCCAGCAGGGGACACAATTCAACTTCAACACATATACACTCACTGCCACTTTATTAGGCACACCTGTTCAGCTTTCCTTTAATGCAAATATCTAATCAACCAATCACATGGCAGCAGCTCAGTGCATGCTGTAACTAATAAAATGTCTGCTTAGTAAGAACCTATCATCTTTTCACTTATAGGTTGCTGACATCTTGCTAGCTGAGCTGTAGATTGTACGGTCCACTTTTGTTACATTAAATAAAAATTGCATCTAAAATGATTTTATTTTGTGAATGAGCTCATTGATCAGGACACAGAGTAGTGAACGAGTGAGGAAATCTGCTGTGAATGTTTCATGTTCAGGTTTCTTCTGTTCACCACAGAGCGTCCTCCGACCTGGCCCTGGGTCCTCTCTGGCATCCTGGCTATCTTGGCTCTCCTGGCTGTCAGCAGTGGGATCGTCATGTGTTATAGATATAAAAGGATGAAATGCCCAGCAGGTATGATGACCTTGTGTCGGCGTGTGCTGCTGTTTGGTTTGTTGTTGTAAACCAGAACTGGACTGGAAGTAATGAGTGAATGATTTTCCTCTTATTCTTCCTTTGTGGGCACTCATTTGATCTGAGCTTTGTGCAGTTATGGATTGATGCTAATTTGCAACACTTGAGATTTGTGGCCCTAAAGATCTCCAGTGGATACAGTTGTTCTTATTTTTCTGTCCTTCATGACTTCAGCACTGAAACAATCGAACACGTTCTCTTTGAGGTCCTGGTAGAATGATGTGTTGGTTGTTGGTGTTGTGTGCACACCTCATGATCTGCTCTGTCTCCTCACAGACAGCCAGGTATTGATGGTGGAGATGTTGGAGGGAGAGAAAAAGTCTGTCCTGCTGCCCTTTAAAACCACAGAGGATCTTCCCCAGGACGCCACAGTGGAGTGGAGACTCACTGACCCCAAACACATGCAGGTTCACGTGTATGACAGTGGAAAAAATCAGCCGGACAAACAGGACGAGGTGTACCAAGGCCGCACAGAGATGAAGGAAGAGCCACTGAGAGATAAAGACCTCAGTCTGAAACTAAAAGAGCCCCGCGTTACTGACACCGGAGTCTACACCTGCACCGTCAGCAGCAAGGATGGAAGCCTCCTACTTCAGAAAGTGGTGTCTCTCACTGTCAGAGGTGAGTGGAACAGCTTTGATTGTCTTCTGGATCCTCCATAAATTTGAACAAAATCAAGCTACTGCTGACACACTTTCATTTGAATGAATAAATGCAGCCTCACACATCAACACACAAGCAGTCGAGCTCCAAGTCAGAGAAACACTGGAAACAGGAGCTGCTGGTTACACAGCAGAGGACATGATGGAGGATCCACCTCACTGATGTCTGTCTGTCTCATGTTCTACTGTGTTCTCCTCTCAGAGAGCCAGATGGAGACGGTGGAGGTGACAGAATGGAACAAGTCTGTCCTGCTGCCCTTTAAAACCAAAGATGACCTTTCTCAGGATGCCACAGTGGAGTGGAGACGCTCAGACTCCAAACACAGGAAAGTTCACACGTTTCAGAGCAGCCAGCACCTTTCAGGTGAAGAGGACGAGATTTACAGAGGTCGCACAGAGATGAACAAAGAGGCACTGAGAATCGGAGACCTCAGTCTGACCCTGAAAGACCTCCGACTAACTGACAGTGGAGTCTACACCTGTACTGTCTGCACGCATGGAAAAGTCCTGAAACAGAAGGTGGTGGTGCTCAGTGTCAGAGGTCAGTAAGCACATCACAGAAGCTGTCGTATGTTGTCAATTCCTGTTGTCAACACTCTGGACTCCATTGACTGTATGAAAAACATGAAAAAAGGAAATCTGCACTACTGGCCAAAAGTTTTAGAACACCCCACTTTTTCCAGGTATTTACTGGAATACAAGTTGTTCAATTCCAATGAATAGCTTGAAATGGTACCAAGGTAAGATGTGAACTGCCAGAGAAATCTTCACTTTCTAGTTTGTACAATACTTTCATTTCAAAGTGCAATTTTACGACATAATTTTCAATAAAAAACTGTGGTGTTCTACAACTTTTGACAGGTAGTACATCTGACCAAGCATAACCATCTTAAACTTAACATATAGGTAAATAAGCAGTTAGCAGTGGCACTTCATTACTTTGTGTGTTAGATATTTAATAGTTGTTCTGCCTCGATTAGAGTTAACATGTTTATAGTCAGTGTTGGGGAGTAACGGAATACAGTGGGGCAAAAAAGTATTTAGTCAGCCACCGATTGTGCAAGTTCCCCCACTTAAAATGATGACAGAGGTCAGTAATTTGCACCAGAGGTACACTTCAACTGTGAGAGACAGAATGTGAAAAAAAAATCCATGAATCCACATGGTAGGATTTGTAAAGAATTTATTCGTAAATCAGGGTGGAAAATAAGTATTTGGTCAATAACAAAAATACAACTCAGTACTGTGTAACATAACCTTTGTTGGCAATAACAGAGGTCAAACGTTTACTATAGGTCTTTACCAGGTTTGCACACACAGTAGCTGGTATTTTGGCCCATTCCTCCATGCAGATCTTCTCGAGAGCAGTGATGTTTTGGGGCTGTTGCCGAGCAACACGGACTTTCAACTCCCGCCACAGATTTTCTATGGGGTTGAGGTCTGGAGACTGGCTAGGCCACTCCAGGACTTTCAAATGCTTCTTACGGAGCCACTCCTTTGTTGCCCGGGCGGTGTGTTTTGGATCATTGTCATGTTGGAAGACCCAGCCTCGTTTCATCTTCAAAGTTCTCACTGATGGAAGGAGGTTTTGGCTCAAAATCTCACGATACATGGCCCCATTCATTCTGTCCTTAACACGGATCAGTCGTCCTGTCCCCTTGGCAGAAAAACAGCCCCATAGCATGATGTTTCCACCCCCATGCTTCACAGCAGGTATGGTGTTCTTGGGATGCAACTCAGTATTCGTCTTCCTCCAAGCACGACGAGTTGAGTTTATACCAAAAAGTTCTACTTTGGTTTCATCTGACCACATGACATTCTCCCAATCCTCTGCTGTATCATCCATGTGCTCTCTGGCAAACTTCAGACGGGCCTGGACATGCACTGGCTTCAGCAGCGGAACACGTCTGGCACTGCGGGATTTGATTCCCTGCCGTTGTAGTGTGTTACTGATGGTGACCTTTGTTACTTTGGTCCCAGCTCTCTGCAGGTCATTCACCAGGTCCCCCCGTGTGGTTCTGGGATCTTTGCTCACCGTTCTCATGATCATTTTGACCCCACGGGATGAGATCTTGCGTGGAGCCCCAGATCGAGGGAGATTATCAGTGGTCTTGTATGTCTTCCATTTTCTGATGATTGCTCCCACAGTTGATTTTTTCACACCAAGCTGCTTGCCTATTGTAGATTCACTCTTCCCAGTCTGGTGCAGGTCTACAATACTTTTCCTGGTGTCCTTCGAAAGCTCTTTGGTCTTGGCCATGGCGGCGTTTGGAGTCTGACTGTTTGAGGCTGTGGACAGGTGTCTTTTATACAGATGATGAGTTCAAACAGGTGCCATTCATACAGGTAACGAGTGGGGGACAGAAAAGCTTCTTACAGAAGACATTACAGGTCTGTGAGAGCCAGAGATTTTCCTTGTTTGAGGTGACCAAATACTTATTTTCCACCCTGATTTACGAATAAATTCTTTACAAATCCTACCATGTGGATTCATGGATTTTTTTTTCACATTCTGTCTCTCACAGTTGAAGTGTACCTCTGGTGCAAATTACTGACCTCTGTCATCATTTTAAGTGGGGGAACGTGCACAATCGGTGGCTGACTAAATACTTTTTTGCCCCACTGTACATGTACCGCCGTTACATATTTAAAATACAAAATATGAGTAACTGTATTCCGTTACAGTTACCGTTTAAAAAGGTGGTATTTAGAATACAGTTACTTTGTTGAAATAAATGGATTACACTGCGGTTCTTTCCTTGTTTCATATTGTGGCGGGTCAGGACTGTTTGGGTTTTGTTTGACAGCTACGTTCTGTTGTTCCAGGCGGCAGCATTACGGTTGCCATGGTTACAGGGTGACGCTCTCTCTCTGCGTGTTTCCTGGGTGAGAGAGCGCCTTTTTCTTGTTGTTGTGCTAAGCTAATTGACCCTGTGCACGAGACAATGCTAACTTCCTGGTTTGAGACCGGATGTGGGGTTGTACATTTCCGGTAGCTTTACTTTGCGGTCAATCGCTACTGCGAAGATATCCTCCAAAATCATGTCCAAAACTCGAAAACGGAAAGATCGCGTTAAGTTACAAAGAGCAGAAGGTGGGAACACTCACCGCTGTTGTGTCATAAAAAATCTAATGATCAACTTTGATGTTTAAAGAGTTTAGATCGATCAGTTGTTTACATCACTCAACACAAGAAGAACTGCATCACTGCAACAGAAGACACATCGTCCACATTCAGAAGCACATCTCTGTATAGTGACTGGTCTCATGATTTAAACAGGCAAATGTTCAGCATTCAAACTACAGGTGAACAACAGTCAAACCAGATGTTTCCCCGTTATGTCGAGACCAGCTAGTCAAGTACACACCTACACAGCATGTTAACAAACCGTGAAAAAAGCCACACAAAAAATGAATGATTGTTGGTAACGGTTTCTCGACAAGTCAATGAACATCATTTACAGATATATTGGGTAAATGCCCGAGACATCTATAGAAATGTAAATCGCCGCTTGATTCATTCATTTGCTTAACTTGTTTTGGACCGTAAACAGGGCGTGAATAGGACACCGGAAATAAAGCTCCCCACAGGAGTTTCCGCACCGGAAGTAGCATATGCTAACGTGCACATAGTCTATAGGCAGAATGCTACCAGTATAGCTCTAAAGAATGTAGCATCATAGGCAGTGTAGTCTGTGCTGCAGGGAGAATGGACTGTCATACTCGTTATGTGTCTGTGAGCGAGGGAGGGAGAAAAAGGAAAAGTACGAGCTGTCATCGAGCAGAAACGGGAGCTGGAAGCATGTAAATATAATAACAACCACTGCAGCCAAGAAGAGTGCCTGACGAGCCCAGCTGTAAGTAAGCTATTAAGACTCGTAGGGCTGCTCAATTAATCGAATTTTAATCACGATTACGATCTGGGCTTTCAACGATCATTAAAAATGACTGAGCCAATTATTAGCCCCTCCCTCGTGCTTTACTCTCGCGCTGCTCCGTGTGGCAAATCGAGCGCACCTCTCTGTATTTCGAACAGGCACCACAACAATTAAGAGGACCCGAGGGAAGCTCGGAAAGCTCGGAAAGCTAAGCAGAAGTTATTTGGAGAGGAGAGTGACTGCCGTTGGTTGAAAAGAGAGGTAAAAAAAAAAAAAACTTCAGTGGTGTGGAAACATTATGGGTTCGCGGAGTCAGACGTGGATCAAGTAGACATAGTGGTCGTGTCCAAATTCATGGGCTGCATCCTCCTGAGGCCGCATTTGTAGACCGATTACGTCACAGCGACGCGCCGAAGGCTGTCCAAATTCGTAGACTCCTCCGAATGCAGCCGACAAACGCCTCCTCCTTTTCCCCGAATTTGAAGGATGGGTCGGGTGTGTCCTTCGTGGCCCACCATATCCCAGAATTCATAGCGCGGCCCAGCCAAACTCCAGTTTCCAACAATGGCGGCCGCTACTAAGTTTTAAAATTACTAATACTAATCTTTCTGGCTCACAAAATAAACTTTTAACATATTTTCAGGCGAGGAAGTAGCTGTGTAAACATCAAATATCTGCTCGGTTTATCAAGATATCGCATATTTGCAAAAGTGCTTTGACGTTTTTGGAGACATCTGCTACCCACCAGCTCGATAGCTAGTCGGGAGCTCGAGGGTTACTGATGCGGCCGAGAACGGCACAACTCCCGGCACATCATTTTCAGATCACCACGGACTTTCGCTGCTCGGGTTAAACGTAAAATATAAGTCACTTAGACAACCTAAAAATGTTATTGTTGGGCTTTTTTTCAGTGTTTTGTTTGTTCGTGAGTAAATCGGTTTGGCTGAGATTAAAGTTATTAGATTAGATAAAAGAAAACTTTATTAATCCCCCGGGTGGGTTCCTCCTTGGTTTTTACACAGCTGACTAAACGTGAAACAGAAAACTGATTAAACACAAGTGTGAGACAGTCGAGAATTTACGCCAGTGTCCTGTTATATTTTAGATAGCAAGGATCAGACGGCTGAGTTTATTAAACTCCACCAAGACAGCGGTGACGCTAATCAGAAGGCTAGACCATCCAATTTCACGGCCGTTTACTTCCGGCCTACCCAACCTTCTGAGGACCCGGCCCACGTAGACCGCGAAGGCCGGGTCCTCAGGGGGATGCAGCCCATGAATTTGGACACGACCGCCGTGTAAACTTTGCTACGGTGTCATAGCTGCACCACAGAGCAACACTGCAAAGTTCACTAAACATAGATGTTTAGATTTTTCATTTATTTTTTATATTGCAAACATTTGCACTGTTATCAGTATTTGCACACTGTTTTATATTATTTTTTAAAGTCATTATTCAATCTATTGTTATTGTTAACCCTTTAAATCCCTGTGGAACCGGAACCGTAAGCTAGCGCAATAATTTTTTTGCATATGAAACCAGAGGAGTTGTACTTACATCTTATGCCATCAGCTTGTCCTCAGTCACGGTTTCCTTCCACATAAAGCTTTGCAAAAATTGCATTAAAAGTGCTTGCAGGAACAAAAACATAATATTCCAGAAACAGGCTTTGCCGATCCTATCAGCTGTTCGTAACACTTCCCACATTGAAAAAGACGTCAAGACGAACTATCGCATGTCCGCCATTTCCTGTTCGAAACCAGAAGTGACGTCATTTTTCGCGGAAAATGTAGTTTTTTACTTGTAGGCCTTAAAAGCCTATACTGGTGTTTTTATAAGTCATTTTTACCTTTTCTGAATAGTTTCTGGGATGCTTAGAACTCGAATTGCACTGCTGGAAATAGTTTATTTTGATGCACATGCTGTTTTCTTTGCAAATTTGCATCATAGGATTGTTTTTTGTTTTTCCTGCAGTATATAAAAATTGCTGTATCTCCAAAATAAAACTATGAAGACACTCAAATAAAATTTCCTGTGGTGGGAAACAATTTTTTGCAACTTTTTAGTATTTAAAGTTTTGAGGGATAAACCTCTTAAATTTCTCCAAGTAGAAATATATGTACAAAAATCAAAAACGATTTTCAATTTTTTTTGTAGTTTATTGCACTTTTTGCAATTAATGTAATTACTATGGACTTAATGCATACATATTATTAAGATATAGGCTATAATAGTTGTATTGATATATAGCAACTTTATATGCTCCCAAAAATGGCACTACAGCATGTAAAAAAAAAAAAAAAAGCTCTGGCGGACTTGGTTCTATGGTAGGTCTTAAAGGGTTAAATAAATATCGTCAAATAATCGAGATCTCAATTTCAGTGAAAATTATCGTGATTATCATTTTTGCCATAATCGAGCAGCCCTAAAGACTCGACTGTACACTGTGTTCGTGTTTTCCTCCAAAAACAATAAGTTCCATTGCAGCAGCCTTTCAACGCCTCTCTCTGTCTCTCGCTAGCAAAGTTGACCCAGACAACAAAGTAAAGCTATTTTTCGGCTACGAGCCCGACACGAACCCAACGTATTAGCCAGAGGTCCCTTTACTACGGTTCGGAGCCGCGGACCTTCAGTAATAGTAATAAATCACACAGCAATAGTACATTCACGTAGTTGTAAACAGCATGATAATATATTAAGTAATCCAAAGTATTCAGAATACTCTGATTGAGTAACGTAACGGAATACGTTACAGAATACATTTCGGGGCATGTATTCTGTATTCTGTAATGGAATACATTTTAAAAGTAACCTTCCCAACACTGTTTATAGTAAATCCCAAAAAGTTGATTCTGTTCATCTGGATGTCACATTTTCAGTGGGAGAAACATTTCATTGTGTGTGCTCAGCCCGTGTGAGGTTTATGTGTGTATAGATGTGTGTATTACTTTGTGTGCCTCCGACTGAGTGTGAAAGAAACTCATCCCAACACCTTCCTACCAAGTCCAAGGTGTTCTGGTTGTGGTGTTTAGAGCTGCCTACCAGTGGGTTCAGGATCGAAGCCAAAAACTTTGATCTTTCAGTTTCAGTACTGAGTAAAAAAATGTGTGGTTTATTTTAATCAATGGGTTTGAAAAGCAAGTGCTGAAATTTCTTTGAGTTTCTCTGTAAGCACTCATTTAAATCCTGCTGTTAAAGGTATTTTACTATTTATTTGAATTTTTCTAAACATCTGCTAGTGCAAACTCACCTGCAGCTAGAGTATCATTGAGAGAGTGAAGAGCTGGTCCAGTTTCAGTGACCTAGAAGAAAACCACATTGTTCTTCCTCTATCCAAAGTACAACTAATGGATGGACTCTCCCTTCCAGCACCCTGGCACAGACTTTCCCAGGGAGGGTGAGGAGTGTGATCCTCCTACAGCTGGAACACACCCTCAGGTCCCCCTTCTTCACCTCCTAAGACCCGAACAACAAATTACCAGATTTCTTTTTACCTGATTTTTGTTTCTAAGAAAATGAGAGCCACATATGAGGATATTTGTTTAAAATTTCAATAGAACAGTAACAGTATAATGTCCTCGTAAGTGGATATCAGGGGTATGTAGAGCAAGATTTAGTATTTTGGTCTAAATAACCCAAAATGTGATTTCCAAATATGTGGATGCCAGGTCCTAGGAGGTTAACCATCTTAAAGCCAACCAAACTCTGCTTCTTGGAGTGGAGTCCTGCTGACTCCAACTGCACACAAGGCCCATGACAGAATCCCAACAAGACAGTTTTTTTTTCCATGGCTTCTCTGAACTCCTCCCACATCCTAGTTTTTCCTTCAGCTACCACCCAAGCCACGTTCTGCTTAGCCTGTTGGTACTCATCAGCTGCCTCCTACGTCCCACAGGGAAACAGAGCCCGATAGGACTCTTTCTTCTGCCTGATGTCTCAGTCAGAATGCTGTAGGTGATGGGAGTTGAAGATCTTAGAGACCAGGACTTCTGCCAGGCATTCCCAGAGAAACCTTGCTATATATTTAGGTGCGCCAGGTCTCCAATGCATACAGCGTCCAAGACATTCGGCTTCAGATTGATCATCAATCACATGCATACACATGCTTACAAGTGCACACACATACATACATAGTGCCTTGTCTTTTGTAACCATTGGAGGGGTTTTACAATGGGAGGCGCTTGTGTGTACTGTAACTGTTTTCAATAAAAGGCGGTAAGTTGAGTCGAGGTCATCTGTGGTTGGATTCAGTGCTTTCCTGAGACACCAGGCGGGCCTCCCTTGGTAGCAAGTAAAAGATGTTCGTCTTGTTTGTCGTTAATGACAATAAGTTTCTTAACCAGCGGGGCCTGTGGAAGCGCAGACCCAACATCTGTAGTGTCTGTTTGTCTATTCTGGCAAGTACATTGAAAGTAAAGCAAAAGATGGAGTACTTGTATATGTATACACATAAAGGGCCAACAAATGTGCCTGTGTGAACATTCACATTAAATAAATATTGTACCTGGAACTGCTTATATCCCTCATACACGCTCCTACAGGCTTTGGGGGTTTCCGATGATGCACTAAACAAATTTTTTTCATGCCCATATTTCACTCCCTGTATGTTCATACGCCACTAGTTCATGTCCTGAACTTTGTCTTCTTTCTGCTGCAGTTTGTTATTTGTCCTGTTTGTTATGTGTGGTCTCTCTGATCTTCTTCCTCTACCCCCTCACCACTCAAAAGATGGCTACACCTCCTTGATCCTGTTTCTATTGGAAGTATCTTCTTTTAAAATGAATGAGATTACCTGATCAGTGTGGTTCTCTCTTTGGTATTTTAGAGTTATTTTCATTGTAAAGCACTCGGATATACTTTTGTCGGGATCTGACACTACATAAATCAAACTGATATGAATTAACTGCAGCACATAACTTCTGCCTGTCTGTACAACTTGTTTCTCCTTTCTTCAGTCTACGAGCTTCAGACAGTGGAGGTGACACCGGGGGTGAAGCGTGTTCTGCTTCCCTTCAAAACCACAGCTGACCTGCCTGAGGACGTCAGAGTGGAGTGGAGACGTTCAGACCTTGAAGATGTGAAGGTCCTTGTTTATGAGAACAGCCAAAACAAGCATGAAGAGCAACACCAGGACTATCAAGGCCGCACTGAGATGAATGAAGAGCTACTGAGAACCGGAGACCTCAGTCTGACCCTGAAAGACCTCCGACCTACTGACAGTGGAGTCTACACCTGCACCGTCTACAAAAATGATGGAGCCATCCTGAAACAGAAAATAGTGATACTCACTATCAGAGGTCAGTAAACTCATCTGAGGTCAGTAAATGTATAACTTGTGTCTGTATTTACAGCTCATGTTGTATTTTATCAGACTACCAGGTGGAAATAGTCGAAGTAACAAAGGGGAAGAAGTCTGTGCTGCTGCCCTTTAAAACCACTCTTGATCTACCCGATGATGTCACAATCGAGTGGAGACGTGGTGATTCCAGAGACACGGTCCACACCTATCAGGATGGCCAAAACCTGCTAGAAGAACAGGGGCAGGATTATAGAGGTCGCACAGAGATGAATAAAGAGCCACTGAGGACTGGAGACCTCAGTCTGACCCTGAAAGACCCCCAAAACACCCACAGTGGTTTCTACATGTGCACAGTCTCCCAGGGTGAAGACATCCTGAGACAGAAAATTGTGACGCTTACTGTCAGAGGTCAGTGAATGCAGCTTCCTCCACCCACTGCTCTTTTAGTTGAGGAACTGCTGTGAAAACATCAAGTGTCCATTTTTGTTGAGTGTCAGATGCCAAATAGATTCACTTAATACACTCATTCTGAAACAATATTTAAATGTTAACTATTAGTGTAATTTCATGGTTCTGCTTTGTCTTGAAATGAGGAAAGGTTCCCATAGTTTTCTTTGATATCACTGAGTAATGGTTGCAGTCCTGATTCCGATGTCTCAAATATTCTTGATAACTCGCACCAGAGATTGAAGACAAGTTAAATGAGACTCTGAATCAATGTTGTCTGTTTCCTCTGCAGGAAAACATGGTGCAAGCTTTACAGAGCAGTTTCAAGGCTTCAGAAATAAGAGAAAACCCATGACTGATGGACCTTCTTCCACTGCGTAAAGTCCTCTTCCTCTTCTTGTTGTTGTTTGTTGTAAAGTTGGTGTGAAATGTAAAGACTGGAGCTGGACCATTTATAATGAATCTTTAACTGAGCGCACATCCTGCAGGTTTAAATCCAATATTTGCTAAAACCTCAGCTCACATCAGAACCTGAATCATTCATCCTTCTTTCAGTCTTCTTTACTGATCAAGTTTGTTTTATTTATATTAAATATCTAAGTGTAATCATGTGACTCATTATTTGGATCTTGATGTCAAACTGGAAATAACAATGTTACATATGTTGGTCTTTTGCTTGCTTCTTCCTGATTGTCTGTTCTGTCTTCTCTGGACCAGGATTCATGAATCTATTCCACTCACTACTAAAGAAGCAAGTTAAATGGAGGAGAAGAGCTGGCAGGTAGGTCATTGTGCACAGCCGTCCTTCTCACAAATGTTTGATTCAAATTACATGCAGATCTGTGTTTGATCCAGTGTGTATCTCTGACTGACTGTTCTCTCTCACCTTTGGAAAAGGACCATCTTTCGGATTACCTTTGTATTTGGGCCACTTAGTTTTCCCTGTATACTCCTCTTTGGTTCCACTTTTAGAAAACATAATCTCGGATGGACACCTGCTCATTCTCTGCAGCTGGATCCTTCACTTCCTGTCTGACAGACGCCAAGTGGTCAGACTGGGCAGCATCACCTCATCCCCCATCACACTGAACACTGGTGCTCCACAGGGGTGTGTACTGAGCCCTCTCCTGTACTCACTCTACACCTACGACTGCACGGCCACTAACAACTCCAACATCATTGTGAAGTATGTGGACAACACCACAGTGGTGGGTCTTATCACCAACGGTGATGAAATGACTTACAGGGAGGAGGTCACTGTTGCCGAGACAACCATCTTACCCTCAACATCGCAAAGACAAAGGAGTTGATAGTGGACTTCTGGAGGTGCAGAGAAGCACACACCCCCATCACCATCAACGAAGCTGCTGTGGAGAGAGTGAGCAGCTTCCGTTTCCTGGGTGTACATCTGGAAGACGATCTCACATAGTCAGTACACACAAACAAAACAGTCTCCTTCTTTCTCAGGAGACTGAAAAGATTTGGCGTAAGCCCCCATATCCTCAGGACCTTACCGCTGTGCCACTGAGAGCATCCTCACTGGATGCATCACCACCTGGTATGACAACAGCACTGCTTACAACTGCAAAGCTCACCAAAGAGTAGTGCGGTGTGCTGAACGGATAATTGGAGGTGAGCTTCCCTCCCTCCAGGACATCTACAGGTCGACATTCGTGTAATTGTCGATTTCGACACTATGCATATTCAGTAATGCAAATACACTCTTATATTTGTACATGTATTTATCCATTCTTATATTTTGCTTTGTTCTTATGTTTTTGTATTTTGCACACCTGTTGCTTGTGAAGCTTGCACACAAGAATTTCACTCTCATGTGCTGTTCCAGTGTACCAGTAATGGGATGTGACAATAAAAGTGATTTGATTTGATTAGACGTTTAAAGACGGTCTGTCTTTCGAGCTTTGAGAGTTCCCAGTGCATACATCTGACACGTTTTCTTTGGATTTTCTTTATTGATTGTCTGGGTCAGCTGCTACAACTACTCAGGTTCATGAGCATGTGGATGCCGAGGGTCCGGGCTGATGCAAAAATGTTTATGTACCCCCTCTGCTGAGTTCTCCTGATACAATTTACTTTCTCTAGTAAAATTAGGTCTGAGACTTCATTAATGATAAAGTTAAAGCTCTGATAGATTGTTGCAGTAGCGACCCAAGCTCATTAAGCAGACCAACTTGTGTTATTACCGACCTAATAGCCTGTTGTCTTACTGACCATGAAAGCAACCCTGGGTAAGATACTGATCCTGAGATATTGTTTTGGTCTCAAGTGGTCTCGATGACCGACCTCGTCAGGTATCCTTCATGTCCCTTTTGGAGCTAAAAAGAGGTCAGGCTAGCTTTCCTGCTTGTCAATGCAAATGAACATGTGTAGACCTTCAGTGTGCTCACAGACATGTTCCAGTGTGAGGGGAGTTCATTGATCAAGTCTGCACCTGGAGGAAAAGTGTCTCCTCTTTATTACACTGTGACTTGTAAGAGACATATTTTTACATTCTTATATCTGTTGTTGTCTCCATCCATCCATTCGCTTCCGCTTCTCCTTTTCAGGGTCGCGGGGGGCGCTGGAGCCTATCCCAGCTGTCATAGGGCGAGAGGCGGAGTACACCCTGGACAGTTCGCCAGTCTGTCGCAGGGCTAACACACAAGGACAGACAACCATTCGCACTCACATTCATTCACACCTCGTGGCAATTTGGATTATCCAATTAGCCTATCCCCACAAGCTGCATGTCTTTGGACAGTGGGAGGAAGCCGGAGTACCCGGAGAAAACCCGCGCAAACACGGGGAGAACATGCAAACTCCAGACAGACAGAAAGACCCCGGCCTGATGGTGGAATTGAACTCGGGACCTTCTTGCTGTGCGGCAACAGTGCTAACCACCGTGCCACCGTGCTGCCCTCTGTTGTTGTCTGTGAAGTAAATATACAAAGCAGGTCACGATGCAGTTTAAAGTAACCTGTGTAAAAGTGACTTTGTTGTCTGGCTTCTGAAGATGGTCCAGTTTATACAATACAGATACATTAGATTAGCTCTCTTCGTATTTAATGTTTTAATTTATTTTCATGAATTTATTTAATTAAAAAGGAGAGACTTTAGAGAAATCCCCCCCCCCGTCAAAAGTTGGCTATCAATCCAGTCCATATGCTCTGGCACAGACCCCGCCCACTGATCACCCGGCAGTGCATGAACTTGACTTTTACTTTCATCTTTCTGCACATTCACAGTTCCAGCTCATGTTTGTACTGCAGGTTATCAGACATGACCATTAATGCTGAAGCAAAGATGTGACACTGACCGATAGTGAAACTGAGACACTGACCACAGAAGTCCAGGATTCTGGTCAGACCAGAGACACAAAAACACAAAAATAAAAACAAATAGTGGATTTGTATGATCTCTGTAACCAGTTTTATGGATTATCCTTATGGCCCTTTTTTGTAATAGAAAGATTGATGATAGCGAACATTTGTAAGTATTGCCCGAAACCTCTGCACAGTAATTCAAATACGGTGCAATCAGGGAACAATAGAGACTGTGGAGTGATTTGTGTTCCAGCATGTGTTTTACTTTACTCAAGATTGAGACACTTCCTGAAATTTTGTTATGTATATGATTTATATCAGACTTCCAGTTTAATTTATCATCTATAATCACACCAAGAAACTTATGTTCAAGTACTCTTTCAATTTCCACACCATCTACATGAATCTGCACTTGTGCATTTCTAAGGGAATTCCCAAATAAGATAATTTTAGTTTTACTTAGATTTAGCGATAGTTTGTTCCTGTTAAACCATTTTTTAATTTTGCACATTTCTGAAGTAATTGTATCCAGCAGCTCCTTTAGATTCCCCCCAGAACAAAAAATATTTGTGTCATCTGCAAATAATACTAATTTTAATATATCAGATGCCTTACAAATATCATTTATATAAATAACAAATAATTTTGGACCCAGTACAGAGCCTTGTGGAACACCACAAGCAATGTCCAAGCACACAGCAAATTCAAAAGTGTTAAATGTTTTGCTGTTAATAGTCTTCTTGCAAAAGCAGAGTTAATTTTACTCTAAGCAGAGTCACATTCTTTTAATGTAACTCTGAGGTGTAAAATGATAGTAGTTAAAATCGAGTGTTAAAAATGAGTGTTTCTCTGTCAAATCTGGAGGTGTTACAATGGAAACATTAACTCTTGACCTCTTAACTCTGAACTCCTAGAGGGGCCATGACACCAACAGAGTAAATTCACAGACTCCGCCCCCAGCACGGCTCCAATCGAAGCTGAAGTGAAGCCGTTTCAGAACATTTTGCTCTACATATTTGAGTTGTTTGCCATGCTTGGTAAGTCGTTTTTTCAAAGATTGTTTCAATTATTATCAACTTTTACTTCTGTGGCTCTTTGGAGTTGAGACAAAGCTGTGTGAAAGTCATTAGCCATGTTGCTCGCTGATAGCATAACATTCTGTTTTAGCTAGCTGAAAGGTATTGTTTGCGGGCAAATACCACAGCCTTGAAAAAAAGCTTGCATGTGAATTTTCAGTCAAACTTTTGGTCAAATACACCTAAAACAATGTGTAGAATGTGAAATGTTGGTATAATGGTGCTACTTGAAGCCTGAAAACGATCGCCCATAAAAAAAACTAAAAAAAACATGAGCAAACAGCAGTAGCAGACGTCCTGACTGGGTTCTACATTAGCATTTAGATCCCTCCAGTTTTATGCACACGGTTTAGGTAAAAATGAAAAAGGTTGAGGTTTTACATTTAGTTCAGTATTACCTGTTGCCTGTGTCCTTGTCTTTTGGGAAAATACTTTACACAAGTAATGGCTCAAAGAGGATTCCTTTTTTTTTTTTTACTGTGCTGCAATTGTTTACTGGATTATTTGTGCCATTAATTAGTGTCAACTAATTTTTATTCAATCTCCACACAGGATATGCTTGTGAAGATGGAATATGGGGGAGAGCAGAAGTGCGTTGAAGTTCCACAAAGGGATGAATGAAGGACATGCATATTGTATTGAAGAAATAAGTGATGAGAATGCTGTTATTTGCATTTACCATGTCAGACCTTTTGATAAACACAATTCTAATGAAAGTGAGAACATGTACACTGTTACATCTTTCAGAAAATGTTTTGAAATTGTGGTGCACAGTTCAGAATAAATGTTTTTCAAAAACCATTGCATCTTTTTAGTAAATGTTTATTTCCAAAAGAAATTTCTAGAAGTTCAGAACAGTAAAATTCCCACTTTTTAGAATGAATTAGAAGATAACTCTTACGTAGTTAAACTAAAATACTCTTTGAGAGTTAATATATAAACTCTTAACACCAAGTGTTAAATTATCAACTCCAGACAGATTTGGTGTTTAACACTAAATCAGAGTTAACGTACCAACTCTCCAAAAAGAGTTAAATTAACACTCTCTGGTGTGGACCCATATAGACACTTTAATAGTGTTGAAATCAAATCCGACAGTGTTAATTTGGACATGCTGGATTTGCTGTGCATGATGAGGAATGGACACCCAGCTTCACAAATTGTTTCCGGTCACTTAAATAATTTTTCACCCAGTGCAGTACAACCCCCCTGATCCCATACCGTTCCAGTTTATTAATTAATATGTGATGATTGATTGTGTCGAATGCTTTCTTGAGATCCAGAAATACTCCAGCTGCATACTGTTTCTGATCTATAGCATCCGTAATCTCCTCAATTGATTCGATTAATGCCAGAGATGTTGATCTTTTTGATCTGAATCCATATTGACTGTCAGAGAGTAATTTATATTTATCTAAGAATTTGTCTAATCGTTTATTAAACAGGTTTTCTAGGATTTTGGAGAATTGTGGTAGTAAAGAAACAGGCCTGTAATTTGTGAAGTGGCGTCTATCCCCGGTTTTATACAGCGGCACAACTTTAGCTATTTTCATTTTGTTTGGCACTTTTCCCGTCTGAAATGATAAGTTGCAAATATATGTTAGAGGTCCTACAATTCCTTCAATGACCTTCTTGACGATTTTCATGTCAATATCGTTACAATCAGTAGATGTTTTATATTTACACATGTGTACAATGTCAATTATTTCTTTTTCCTCCACTGATGTGAGGAACATTGAGTTAGGGTTCCTATCAATCAGGTTTTCACTACAGTCTACTGATGGCAGTGACTCAGGAATTTGTTCTGCCAGGTTTGGTCCAATATTTACAAAATAACGATTAAAGCCGTTGACCTTATCAGCAGTGTTTTCCATAATATTGCCATTATCGATAAAGTATTGAGGATAACTTTGTTGTCCAGAATTATTTTTAATGATACCGTTTAAAACATCCCATATTCCTTTCATATTATGTTTATTGTTGTTCAATGTTTTACTATAATACTCCTTTCTACATACACGTATAATATTGGTCAACTTATTTTTGTATTTTTTATATTTATTTTCAGCATCTTTTGTTCTTTGTTTTAGGTATTCCCTATAGAGTGTATTTTTCTTTTTACATGCATTTTGTAAACCCTTAGTGATCCATGGTCTATCTGAATATTTGTGCTTTCTGTTGCATTTTATTGTTGGACAGTTTTTATCGTACAACTCCATGAATATTCTTAAAAATATGCCATATGCAATATCAATATCAGTTTCTTTGTACACATTGTCCCAGTCCTGATTTAATAGATCGTTCTTAAGTGCATTCATAGTTTCTTCTGTCCTTACACGTCTGTATATCAGTTGTTCTTCATGCTGATTTTTCTTATAATTAGTGTCATAAACTGTAAAAACTGGTAGGTGATCACTGATGTCATTAATTAATATTCTGCTCACAATGTTGTTTCCCATATTGTTAGTGAAAATTTTGTCACGTAAGGTGGCACAATGTGGTGTAATTCTGCCAGGCCTGGTTATTTTAGGAATACAGCTAAATACAGCTAATTATTACATTTTTCTCTTTTTCCTTATAAATTTCAATTGTTATACATTCTAGTAAATTATCAATTACAGTTGTCGTACTTTCTACCACCTTGTAGTTTAGGTTTTTATCCACATACACAGCTACTCCCCCTCCACTCTTGTTCCTTCTATTTACAAAATTCACTTCATATCCCTGCAGGCCAAAGTCCAGTCCTTTCTCCGCATTGATCCATGTTTCAGAAATGGCACACATGGATCAATGCTTGCCATTAATATATATGCTTGCAGAAGGAAGGTCATGACATTTCATACATTGGAATAAATGTCTTCATTTTGATATTTTATAATGTAAAAGAGCACATGTCACATATCATTGTGTGACATTTATCATTATCATCGTTTATTTATAAATAAGAGCTTAATAAAGACACGGCACGCTTAATTTCTTAGGCATGAAGATAGAGCGACCTTTATCCAGAAGTGACAATTATGCTTGTGGCTAAGCCATTCTAAACAGACTTCCAAAATCTTAGAGTGCATGATGCTGTGTCAGTAAAGGGTGACTCATTACACAGAGTTTATTACACAGGGTGCCCTTGTTTAATGAACCATCTGTTGGGGTTCATGGATTTGACACCTTAGCATTGTGAAAGCGGGTGTACATGCTTCTGGCTGAGCACAAGATTTCTGCTTTCAACTTCAAATTTCACTTCTAAATGAAATTCAAAATGTTTTTGTAAATATGCCTAATTTGACTTCTAAGGCGCGCACACACACACACACACACACACACACACACACACACACACACACAGAGAAAAAGAGGATAGTTTACTACACATCATAAAACACAATCATTAATCTATAATGCTCCTACTCTATCTTTCTGTTCTGACTTTAGAGATTTCACTAGCTCTGCTAACAGTCAGCATGCAGAGTGCACCGAGGGGGTTACGTTAACCGGTTTGTTTACATATTCCACTCTCCGTGTTCCACATGTTGCATTCGCAGATTCTCATTTTCACCGAACGATCGTCTCTTTCCGCCTGGTCTTGTGTCTCTGTGCTTCTGTAACATAAAGAACGAGCTGACATTTTTCTCACGAAACCAGCGATCAGCTCAACAGACCCTCAGTTTACCTGCATGCATCCTCCTCCTCATCTGTCAGCTGTTTAACACCTGCTGCTAATTCAAGAAACACGCCCACGTTACCTGGTGATAGTCACAGTTTAACTGGGCAGCCGGTGCTCGATATAAAGCAATGTCAGCGCATTTTTCTGCACAAGATAAGGAAATATAGTGTTTTCCCCGAGCGCAGAGCTGCTGGAGCTTGTTTCCTTACAGAGCACTTTATAAGCGAACAGCTTCATCAGCGGCTGATGTCCAATCACCGGCACACAGCTTTGAAACCTCAGCTGAGTTTTAGCTCTCAGTGGTTAAACGCTGGACTTCATTCCCTCAGGTTCTGTCTGTCGGGTCACGTTTACTTCGCTGTTTTATTTACAACTGAGCAAATCGGTTTGGCTGAGGTTAAAGTTATGTGAAACCGGGAAGGAAAAAGGAAAAGAGAAAACAAAAAAAAATTCAAAGTGGAATCCCAGACTAAAACGCAAACATATGAGACCAAATAACCCAACCCTGGGGCCCGTTCTTCGTACGTCGCTTACTACATCCAAGATCAAATGACACATCCAAGACCAAACCATCGCGCTAACCGTGAGCTCGCTATTCCGGTTCTCCGAACACACCTGCTGTTGACGATCAGTACAGCTGGATGAAGTAATGTGAGATCACTGGGTGTCGTAAAAGGGGCTACGCATCGATAGTAGAAACATTGATCGGCAACCCTCTGATTGGTCGGCGAAAATGTCGAAGGATCGCGCTCGGCTCGGTATTTTTCGGCAGCAGAGCAAGAACTCTTGATTGAGGGATTTCAGGAGTTTCAGAGTTTAATCAGAACGCAAGAGAACACTGCAAAGGCTGCAAAAGCAAGGAGAGAGGGCTGGCAGGAAGTTGCTGACAAATTAAACTCGTAAGTAATTTAATAATAACAGAGTGGATTGATATAGCGCTTTTCAAGGCACCCAAAGCGCTTTACAATGCCACTATTCAGTCACTCTCACATTCACACACTGGTGGAGGCAGCTACAGTTGTAGCCACAGCTGCCCTGGGGCAGACTGACAGAAGCCAGGCTGCCATATCGCGCCATCGGCCCCTCTGGCCAACACCAGTAGGCAAGTAGGGTAGATTTATTATATTACACTATATTATCCAATATTATATTACATTATATTATATTATGTTATATTATATCCCCTTACACATTAGAGCCACAACAGGACCCACTAGAACATGGGAACAAGTAAAAGTGAAATATAAGAATATTCTACAGAATGGTAATATTTATCTCTTATATTGCTTTTCGTCTCTTGGAAAGAGACCCTGGAATAATCTGTTTGTTTGTTCATAACAGCAACCAAGAAAAGGGCAGAGCAAAAAAAGACAGGTGGTGGTCCTGCACCCCCTCGTCAACAAGTTGGTTAAGTGAATAATATCCTCACGGGAAACTCGATATCTCTCTATGAGCACACTGTCGCGCTGAGCTAAAGGATCCTGTCTGTCCCGCAATATACGCTGAATTCTGAGGACTCTCCTTATCAATCTTGCACCTTCCTCAATGGGTGGCTCGCGTAAACGGACAGGACATGGCTGCGACAGACTTCCCAAATCCACCTTCGATTTTATAGCCGTGGTCTCTCATCTTGATTACACGAAGTATTTTGCCATTACTACTCTGAAATATGACTTACATCTGTAATAATCACATACATGTAATAGAATGTTAATAGTACATTTCCCTTTTTTAGGAAATGACCTGTATGTATCTGTGTGACATCAATAACAGGATCAAGTGCTGCATTATCTTTAGTTACATTGATGTTATTTATTTATGGTGAAACAGTGGTGGAATATCGCTGTTGCTTTCGTGTAAATGAAGCGGACATACCTGCGTGGCCGCGATCTAATCCTGTTTACATAAAGTAAACCTGCTCCCCAGCAGGTTTACGCTTACGGCTCTGTTGCTATGGCAGCAAGTCCCGGATGAGCTTCGGGGAACCGAATGATCCAAGCTCACGCAAAATCGTCAACAATCTAATCCAGCTAACCTACTTAGCGAGGTACGAAGAACGGGCCCCTGGGGGACAAGCACAAAGTCCCATATTCAAAGTTTCAGGAGGCCGACCCAGATGACAGCAGTACAAGAGTTCACACGGTTCAGGTGGCCGACCAGGAGGCCAACGGTTCAGTAGTCCATAGTTCAAGGGTTCAGGTGGCCGGCCACGAGTCCAATGGTGGCGATGGAGCAGATCAGGAGGCCGACAACGTGGAAAATGGCAGTGGCGAAACAGGCATGCACTGTCAAGCCTAGGCGGAGTAGTCGAACGCAGATTCACTGAGCGCTCAACACAGACAGCATCGTCAGAAGGAAAGTTAATAAAATAAATTACAAATTTTGTATTGTTCGTTAACTGAACTTTCAAAACAGAGCTACCTAGATCACTTAAATTACACAATGTGTATTGTTTGTGTATTTACACACAAGCACTCATATATATTCAAATAATTTTTAAAAAATGTTCATTTACCTGTTACTACCACACACAGAATCAAGTTGTTGGTACTTCCTGGGTTGTGTAGCCGCTAGGTAACAAAAGTTCAACACTGCGTCTAGCATCCTGGCACAAGTCGCGTGCGGAGAGAGGGTGAGAGAAAGAAAAAAAACCCCACGGATCCCAATAAGGAGCCGGCTCGCGTCGTTCACTTCAAAGATCTGGCTCTAAGAGCCGTTTCGTTCGCGACTGACACATTACTACCAATCACAGAAACATGAACTTCAATATTGATCAGATCAATACGTACAGCTCTGATGGCACCAACATCTTCTTGAACTCTTCGTTGTTGGTGATATGTGGCCCTCTGCTGGTTTGAAGATAAACTGCATGATGTCCGTTTAATGAGCACAGATGACATTAAGTGTTTTAAAATCTGCTTTTTCTAATTGTTCAGGGTCCCCCTTCAGGAAACAGCTTCAACAAACTCTGGCTTTCAAAATAAGACCTCAGTCTGAGTTTTTAAAAAAGCTCTTATTTTGGAGGGAGCTGACATTAAATATACATGTTATCGGTCCATCAATTGGCTTTATTAGCAGTTATTAGCTCCATAATTTTAGCTCAGATTGGCCCTCCTGCACCTGCTAGCAGGCTCGGTAGGTCGTTTTCACCAATTGGTGAGCCGGATCACTATGTCGCTGTTGGAGGGACGATGATGAATCCAGATCCAGTACAGACAGACTCCAGTTCACTTCACACTGAGAAGGGCACTTGTTGGTCTATAATATGTGAAACATGAGTCAAATGTATCCATCATGAAAGATATCAGGTCATCTTGAGCCACAAAAACATTCCTATCATGAGGTAGAAGCTGGACTTGTTGCAGAGGGACGTTTATATATCTGATATTTATCCAGTTAAAAGTCACATCGAAAATCAAATATGTCTTTTCAACAGTCGTGTGTCCAAGAGGAGCAGAAACTGCAACAAATATAACAACAGTTATTTTAGGCTATTTTAAATGGCCACAGAGGACAAGATTGGTTATAATGCAGCTGCTTCAGAGGAATAAAGATACTTGAAAAACTGTTTTTAATTTATGTATAACTGTCATATTTATATTGTTTGATTGTCAATTATACTTAGAAATATATAATCATATATGCTTAGAGGTACAGAATCAATTGTATAATGATAAAGGTCTGATCCATAGTAGTCTGAAAAGACTCTGTGTGCCTTCCAGAGTGTTCTGGCATACACACACATCCTAAGGTCATGAGAAAGGTGGTATCTTCTCTTTCTGATTTATGGTATAGGTGGACACCTACTGTCTATCTGTTCAAGTATAGGAGCCCTTTCTTTAGGTGGACCGCTGGACTCCTGGCACTGCCTTTTTAAGGAGGCATTCAGAGGGCCATATCTTGACACACACACATACACACACATACCTACACTAACACAGACAAGGTACTCTTTGCTGGTGTAAGATGTCATATGTTAATGACCTAAGCATATTCACATAACCTCAATAAAGGGCAGTGCTACGAGGGAGCTGACAGAGAGTGACTGGGGTTCAAGTGGCAGGAACAGCGCTCGTCACAGGCATCTCCCTCGTGCACGAGATCACACAGAGTGTTCTGACTGGTGTCCAGTGCTTTGCTATAGGCAGTACAATTGCCTCTGATTGTTCCAGCAATAGGGTTGTGCTAGACAACCCTATCAATAACACCTTTCAATAATGTGTTCACTAAAGTCTATTGACCAGTATAAGTAAAGACATTACACATACACAAACACATGGTAACATTGGAAATCTGTTTTGGTAGCCCGACTGGAAAAATCGCTAGCCCCGGGACGTCGGGCTAGCAATATTGCGAGCCCTGTATCTGATTGAGGAATCACTCATCTTTGGAAAAGAGAGTTTATTACAGAGAAATGTCTCTGTTCCCACTAGTGCTGTCAGCGTTAATCTCGTTGAAATGATCTTAACGCCACAACACGGCAAATCTCCGTTAACGAGCTACCCCTGATCGCCCCGTGCGTGGGGCTAGACGGCCAACACGTTAACGAGCTAACTGCGCTAACACAGTAGCTCCCACCCATGTAATTAAGCATTGCGTGGCACATCCAACATACTGTTTTACTTTAGTCCATGACGCGCTTACCATCAGGGTCATACGTCACATGAAAACCAAAATAGTTCCAAACGCCAGATCTGAATGAGGGTGGGGGAGGTTCAATTTGCCATGTTGCAAGGAGAGCTTAACTTGCCCTGCGCTCTTCCTTCTGACGATGCTGTCTGTGTGGAGCGCTCAGTGGATCTGCGCTCGACAGTGCAGCCTAGGCGGAGTAGTCGAACGCAGATTCACTGAGCGCTCCACACAGACAGCATTGTCAGAAGGAAAGTTGATAAAATAAATTAAAAATGTTGTATTGTTCGATACATATGCGTACCGAACCGAAAGCACTGTATCGAACGGTTCAATATCGATACGAATATCGTTGCACCCCTAATATATATATATATATATATATATATGGGCGATATAAGATTTTTTCATATCACGATATGTTTTTTTCATTTCAGGCGATAACGATATCTATCACGATATAAGCCAAATAACTATATTTGTAAGATTTAAATGTGCCGTTGCTCACAAGTAAAATGTGAAATAATCAGCAGCTTGTTTTGATTTAAATATTTATTTCCCATAATAAGTTCAACAGGGTAGATGTACTTAAGGAACATGAGACTTTTTCAGATAAATAAAGGCAAATATTCCAAACTACACAAAAGGCAGCCGCTAAAGCGTTTAAGTTTCAAAATAGAACAAACAAAACAGACTACTAAATTGTCAATAATACTAATAAAACACGAGAGTCTGCACACAGGAAACAAGAGAGATGAGGCCTGTCACAATAGTTTAACTTTTCTATCGAGAAAAAGTTATTTCGCAATACATATCGTTCTCGTTCTCGTTCTATCGCCCAGCTCTCTATATATGTATATATTATGCTATTTCTTACTTCTTGCATTGTCTTTCTTTTTTACTGTTTGTACTGGAGCACTGTAACCAACATAATTCCCCCTAGGGATCAATATAGTATTCTGATTCTGATTCTGATACACATACAAAGAATTTGGTTCCAGTAGATGGTGGCTCTCAAGCACAGCAATGTAAATCACAACAGTATGTAAACAACGCAATACATACACACATATCCAACCATAACCAATCTAAATCTTATATACATAAAATACAGGATGACAGGAATGAATACTACAGAATGTACATAAGGTGCAGTTGCAGTCTAGCAGTGTGAGCAGTGTGACAGTTCAACTGTTTAGGAGGGAAATGGCAAGGGGAAAGAAACTGTTCCTGTGTCGGGTGGTCCTGGTCTGCAGGCTTCTGTACCGTCTGCCAGAGGGCAGCAGATCAAAAAGTCTGTGTGCAGGGTGTAAAGGGGTCTGTGATGATATTCCCTGCCTGTTTTCTGGTTCTTGAGAGGTACAGGTCCTGGATACCAGAGTCACCTTTAGTCAGCTTTTGGTCGCTCTAAATATTTTTTTTATTTTGTTTTATTTTGTTTTAATTTCTTGTATATTTTAATGTCTGTTTTACTCATGTTTTAATGCCTTTATTTTTCACTGAATGTCTGTAACCTGCCACAAAAAAGCAAGCCATTAAAACTGGCAGTGAACCCCTACCGGCAGTCAACTGCAATCAAACTGAGCTTCTATAGGAGAACTTTGAGGAAAGTAAAAAGAAAAGCCTCAGCACAAACGAGCACATGAATCTTCACATCTGTGGCGTGAATAAGGCACGGCGGGACCACGGAGCTACGTTCAGAGCCATCTTTATTTAATTCACGTCACACCACAACCACACCAACCCCTGAGTCCCCGTGTTTTAACACGGCGGGCGTGATTGCGGATGCCGTGCAGGTGGGTCCGCACGGCACCGCAGACCACGCCCCACCACATACCCCCATCGCCCGATTGAGGCCGGGGAACAATCTGGCCGAACCTACTCCCCCCCGCAAACTGGGGCGAGACTTGGCCCAAAACATCGGCGCCCCCAGCCCCTGGCCAAGCGACGGGGGAGCGTCCATTCTGGTGGCCGCCCGCGCATCCAGCGGCGACGGCGAAGCTGGTTCGGAGGTCGGCCGCGTAGCAAGCGGACACGGCCCCACAGGCATGGCCGTGAGCTCCTGCACACAGGCGGCTGGGCAGACGTCAGGCGCGCAGAATCGACTGGTGGCAGTGAGGCTGGACTGGCAAGCCTGCCGACCCCCGGCTTAGCGGGGCTGTCCCGCTCCTCTGCCTCCAACTCCGGCTGTGCAGGCTGCCCTGGACCAGGGACCTCAGTCTCCTCGCACAGCTGCTCCACCACCGCCTCCGCCACTCCCGTTTGGAGCGGCTCCCCGCACTGCGCCTCCGCCTCCAGCAGGCACAGCCCCTTGTCCACCTCTGGGTGGTGCGGCTCCTCTTCCTCCGGCAGGTGTAGACCCTCGCCCGCCTCGTCCTCCGCCTCCGATTGGAGCGGCTCCTCCACCGCTCCCGGCAGGAGCAGCCCTTCACTCGGCTGTTCCTCCTCCTCCGGCAGGCTCGGACCCCTGCGTGACTCGTCCACCACCTCCGGCTGCCGAGGTTCCTCACACAGCTCCTCCACCGCTTTCCCACAGTCAGTATACCCCGGTGGGGGTGGCGGCGTCGCGGTCGCCCAGGCCTGGAGCAGCACTGCCAGCTCTGCCATCTTCCCCAGGTGGTGTTCGCTCTCCTTCCGCAGCTCTTCCTGTTGGCGACACACCTCCGCCGCCTGCTTCCGCTGAGAGGCCGCTATTTCGGCCACCATCTCTGCCACCATCTCGGCCAGCTCTTCCCTTCCCTGGCTCTGGTAAGTACCCGCCATGCCGCCTCCTGGGTTTCGGCACCAATGTGGCGTGAATAAGGCACGGCGGGACCACAGTGCACAGTTCACACAACACTAATGTTTACTGTCAGATGCTTCTGAAACATCACAGTGTTTTATTCCTGGAATGTGAGTTTCTTCCCCAGGTCTGTACTGTTACTCTCAGTGTGTCTGTCTCTTTGTGTGTGTGTGTGTTTGTCACTTTTACTGCTACCTTTCATTACATAATTACCAACCCGAACAAACTGTTAATTACCACCAAAGAACAGCTCACTTCCACATGTTAGCTGCCAAAAGATTTTGTAAAATGTTTATTATCAACTTGTTTTTTTATTTTTCAACCTAAATATCACCTGCTTTAAAGCAGCCTGGTTGTCTAGCAGTACTTTTTTCTTTTTTTCTTCTTTTTCCCCTGTCCCGTTTGGCTCTTTTGCCATCAGAATTGTTGTCTAAAGGCGAAGAAAGATGCCCAACGGATTTACTTTACCAAATTGACCATCCCAGCCTTGCCATAATGGTCCATTTGATTCACCTTTTATTGTTTATTTTATTTTCACTTGCTGAATACGGGACAGACTTGACTGGGGGAAAGAAGGGGAGAAAGAGAAACAGCCGAGAAGAGGGACGGGGGAGAAGGGCAAAAAACAAAAACCAACAGAACGGGCAGAAAAAAAAGAAAACAAAATGCATCTATCGATCACCTGGATCACCTGCTGAGAAAGAAAAAGGAAAACAAGCAGAAGAGAACAAGAGTAATAGAATAAACAACATCACAATGATATATGTGAATATGACAGTAAATACTAAATGTTAAACATTATTGTGCACTGAAACCTGTTTGTGGTGCAGCAGCGGTCCCAGCTGCTCGCCTTTATCTAGACTGGGTCGGCTGCTTATCTCAATATAATCAATGTTTAAACTTGTTCTCAGTGTTCCTGTGTTGCTGCGTATAGGATCTCCCAGCATCATCAGCTGTGCTGTCCAGTCATTGTGTGCGAGGTTACCCTTATAGTGCAACGTCTGTTTGCACAAAGAGAAGCATGTGTGTCAAATATAAATAAGCACAGAACAGAAACAGCTGCTCGTTTCTTCTGTTTAGAGTCAAGTTAGTGTTTTGTGTCTTTGTTTGCCTGGAGTTCCCCACCCCTAGCCTAATACATCTAGGACACAATTTAAAGCTTTACAAACTTAATTACGATTATGTTGTCTGAGAACTAACACAGAGCAGAAAACGTACCTTGTGATTGAGCTAATTTTTTATTATTCCTCCACAGAGTGGACCAGCAGAGCTCAGAGGTTCACAGTGGTCAGTCTGCCCAGCAGCATCAAACACAGCTGGACTCCATATTTATGGTCTGTACATGTACAACAACTATTTTTTACATCTATTCTGTTCACAGTCATCTCCATGCGGCTCTTTGTAGACCAGTGGATTGTCAGTGTGTCCAACATGGATCTGATGTTTGGCTCCATGATTTCAGTCTGATTGGCTCATTCATAAAGTATTCTGTTCCAGCGGCTGGAGGACAACATCATCACTTTTGTGAAGAACGAGCTGAAGAAGATCCAGAAGGTTCAGAGTCCAGATTACCCAGAATGGGAGGATGATGAGCAGAGGAGCAGCAGCAGAGAGGCATTTGAAGATCACAGTGGACTTCCTGAGGAGAATGAAGCAGGAGGAGCTGGCTGACCGACTCTAGAGCAGTAAGAGGATTTTTGTAAAAAGATTTAACCTTCTGTGTCATGGCACTTGGTCTTCGACCCAGTCTTTCCATCTTTCTGGACTTTACTGGGTTATTGAAATATCATATGAGGCTAGTTTCATGGTTATGTTTACATCATGTATAACGTATGATTTGGTGTAACAAATATTGAACAAGATCTCACAATCACCTCTTTACAATGGACTATAATGTTTAAATGATTTTCCTGTGTATAATAAACCATAACAGCACATTTCACATATCTGTAGTAAGAAAAATCTCTTTCTGAAAACACTGCACGTCTTTAATGTGCTGCTTGCTTGTGACTTCTTGATGTTGGTAAATACAATAAATGAAAAATACATGTACAACTGTTACGGATTCAAATATTGGGGATGGAGACAGGAGGGAAAACCACAATAACAACACTGGTCCGGCCGGGTTGAGTCAAACGATGATTTTAATGCACACACGCGTGGGAGATGGACACCGTACGCAGACAGCCTCAGATCTCAAAATGGTGGAGCATTGATCAAACTCTTATAGCCTCTGGTGCCCCCACCTAATCATCAAAGCCTAAACATTCACATGCTTTCTCTCACACAGCGCCTAAGCTACGACCTTGGCTCCCTGTTTATCTGCTCCTGCTGAGATGGGGCAGAAAACTCCAGCATGTTCTCTTCTAATCAGACAAACAAGGCGATGACTTTCTGCGAACAGTATTTCTTATAACTCAGCAGTATAATGCATCATAAACAATATCATTCATTCACAATAAATCAGCAGTCTAATGTAATGCAAATCAGTTTAACTAATGCAATAGTTATCAGCTTCTTCTAATTCAGGAGAATAATGCAAACTAAAACGACATAATAATTCACAATCTTTAATTAGGGGTATAACATGGCATAAAATAATACTATAATCCCACACATTATGCTTCTGCTGTGAAGTCCTTTTTTTTTGTTATTACTGATATATGATATTCCATCGGGAAGACATGATTATTGAACAAATAATGAACAAGTTCTCACAAACAATTCAGCTGTTACACTTTTCAGTATCTGTTTGTATTTCGTGGAATCAACATTTGTGTGCGAGTACAGTTATTGCAAAAGTACCAAAAATAAACAAAGCCGACTCACAACTGTACAATAAAACTGTTACAGCCTCATTTTGTTTTTTCACTAATTGAAAACATTTTAATCACAATAATACAACCTGATGTGTAAATATTGGGATGACCACTAGATGGCTTCAGATCTCCATAAAATAAAAATCCGCAGAAACATGAGACGTTCTCGTTTCTATTTCTATTATTGCTCTTGTATATTACAGATTAGTATGATGCAATTGTGAGAGTTTTTACTGAGACCATAAATCTACATCTCCCTGATGATGACGACCATGACGACGATGTTAAAGATGATGGCGAGTGCTTCACCAGATCTCAAACTGCGTGTGCTCCTTGAAGGCTGCTCTGATGATGATGATGATGACGACCATGATGATGACCAGGAGCATGATGATAATGACGATGGTGATGATGGCGAGCGCTTCACCAGATCTCAAACTGCGTGTGTTCCTTGAAGGCTGCTCTGATGATGATGATGACGACCATGATGATGACCAGGAGGATGATGATAATGACGATGGTGATGATGGCGAGCGCTTCACCAGATCTCAAACTGCGTGTGCTCCTTGAAGGCTGCTCTGATGATGATGATGATGACGACCATGATGATGACCAGGAGCATGATGATGATGACGATGGTGATGATGGCGAGCGCTTCACCAGATCTCAAACTGCGTGTGCTCCTTGAAGGCTGCTCTGTGCACGATGTTGTTGCTGAAGAGTCTAGAAAGAGACCAAAGCAGAGAGAGCAGACGTCACTCACACAGAACAACATGAATCCACGTGAGCTCAGGCTGTGAATGATTCCTCTCAGAGTCTGAGAAGAAACTCCTTCATGTTGGCTCACCGCACACAGTGGATGGAGGGGTTGATGGAGAGCAGCTGCAGTAACACGTCGGTCGAAGCATCAGTGATCTGATTGTGACTCAGACTGTAACACAAACACAACATGTGGCTCTAACTGATCGCTGCACATTATATTACTGTAGTGTGTGTGAACAGGCTGATGGTTGTTGGTGCCTCCCACAGCAGGATCAGTGTGTGACACTCACTCTAGGACTTGGACTTTGTGCAGATGTGTGATGAGAGGGAGCAGCAGCTGGTCAGTGAGCTGACAGTGACTGAGGTCCAGCTCTGTCAGCCCTTCACACGAGTCCAGCATCTGGACCAAAGCCCCGCAGACCCTCTGATCCAGCGTGCTGTGACTGAGATCCAGCTCTCCACCCAGGGCTGTACACAGGGACACCGCCCGCCTCACTGCGTCCCTCTCACTGTTCACAGGAACCAGAGACAGCAGCTGGAGGAGGACAGTGTTACTGACTCTAAACAGGACAAACAGAGAAACTGTCAGGATGCATCAACACCAGCGTGAACAAGGTTCTCTCTGGTTCAGACTCTTCGGTGGTCTTTCCCACCTGAGGCGGACCCTGTGGAGGACAGGAAACAGCAGGTCCAGCACGCTGTCCTCCACCTCACAGTCTCGCAGGTCCAGCTGTGTGTCCCGGCTGCCCCGTGTCAGGATGGTGGAGACGGCCCTGCAGTCATCAGCAGTCAGACTCAGAGGCTCAGTCTGATCCTCCTCCGGTAGCTCCACACAGGAGGAGCAGGACAGATCCAAGCTGTGCTGCAGAGTCCTCAGCAGGCCTGATGCTGCCTCCTGCTGGACGTCACAGGCAGCACAGCAGTGGATGAACCTCAGCAGCTGGTTCCTGTCAACACTGGAAAGAAACGCATGGAGACAGAAAATCTAAAATGATAGATGCTGCAGACAAACTGCTGGCTCCAATAAAATGTGTTGATCTTTAAAACTAAAGGATTTTAAGAACAGCATCTATGAACTAGCAGCAGACACATTATTGTAATTAGATGTTGGATTTATGCACAGCACTCATGTTATTAAGACAAAGTCACACTGAGCCCAGTTTCCCTGCTTGGGCTGATTGTGCAGGTGGATGTTAACAGATAACAGCTTTAAATGAATAAGGACTCAGTTCATCTGGTAACTCGTTGTTCATAATTTACTGCATTTATCATTTGTCAGCAGTGATGAAGAGTAAATGTCTCCTTTGTGTCCAGGAAGCCACAGAAACACAGCATGTAGCAGATTATTTTAATGGGTCCAGTTCAAATGTGTCTGCAGACAAACTTGTGATTTCCAGCCTTCAGCTTGTTGTTCGAGCAGCTGATAAAAGTAGCCCAGGAGGTGTAATGACAACACTTGATAATAACTATAATTAATACTATTAAATTGTTAATTCGACCAATTTTAATTCACTAAGATTAAAATGACAATAACGCTGATGATACCATTTGGTAAAACCACAAATGAGACACACAAATCAGAAGCAACAAGTCGGAGGCTGCAGTTTGGGAAACACTGAAGATCACCAGAAATGTTTGGGCCTCATTTGTAAACTTCACCAAATGATTTCCAATAATATATTTTTAAACAATTATCTGTAGAATTAATGAGAAATTGCAAAGCTGACATTTGTAAACTTTGTAAATAATTCATGAATATTGTGTGACATCTAAAAACAGGACGGCTAATGCTAAGCTGCAGTGTGTTCAGCGATAAGTCGGCCCTTAAAAAAAAAGAAACTTTTGATTAGTCTGAATTTCTTTGTTGTTTAGTAAAGTTTGTGTTGGATTAAAATACAACAAACGGCTCTCACTGTTGCCATGACAGCGGGCTAATGCTAAAGAAAAGCGTGTGTGAATCTCTGAGACTAAACAACAGTCGGGGGCGGGGCATCTGTGATGAAACCCTCGATGATAAGTAGTGAAATAAACATCTGGTCATCATTAAAGAACACATACCATAGTGAGAACATGTTTGTGTCATCAGAGTGTAATTATCGTCTCTTTCCAACTATGATATATAAGATATGAAGCTTCACCACATGGTTGTTCGTACATGTCGCCACTATGAGCGCCACTATCAGCGGCTCTGAATTCTTTTCCAGGGAAACTGAACTCAAAGCCGTCTTCAAACCAGCTTACTGTCTGTAAACATCACCATGAACCAGTTACTGTTGGATCCTGTTTCCTGTTCCGTGTTTGCTACGGTGACCCTGGGTTGTTAGACAGGCCCACTAATAAAATGTGTTATTGTTGCTGTTGTTGTTATTATTACTGCTCTACCTTTAAATGATGTTCACTCTGCCTGCTGTTTGAAACTGTCCTTGTAGTTTCTTGTTCGACTGTTCGTGTAATCTGTTCCACACTAACAGTAAAATGTTAGCTTGTTTTTGAAGCATTATGTTACAATAAAGTGTGTTGTTCAGCAATCACACAGAGCAGCACAGAGGAACGAGCTCTAATATCGGACCTGAGACGAGAAACGCTGTCCAGCATGAGCAGGATGGACTCTACTCCCCCTGCTGGTATGGAGGTCCACAGCAGGTTCAGTCTGACTCCGTCTCCGTGTCTGAGGATGAAGATCAGAGCAGCACAGTCCACTGAGTCCAGCTGTCTGCAGCTCAGGCTGATCACATGACCGAGGGACCTCAGCAAACTGGGAACAGCGTGACTGTCGTGAGCTCTGTAGAGCTCTCTGATGGAGCTCATCACAAAGCTGGGACTGGGCCTGAAAACAAAGAGTTTATTTCCAACTTTGTTTAAAGGATCCATGAAGTGCTGATTGAAGATGAGACAGCATTTCAAATCCTCCTGATTAATCAGCAGAAACTGTGTAAAAGATCAAACCACATTCAGCACCTTGTAAACACAATCCTGTCCAGAAAGGGAAGCAGACGTGTGGTTTCCTCCTGTAAGAACAGGTTCTTCCTCAGGTCCACAGTGATGGTCTGAGCCGACGGCTGCTGCAGCAGATAGTGAAGCAGCTCCCAGCTCAGGCAGCAGGAGGTCAGGTCTCCACCAACCTTACTCAAGAAGGACAACGTCAAGTCCTTGTCCTGGGTTTCATGGAGGAGAGACAGGAGCTGCTGGAAGCTCTCTTCACTCAGTCTGCAGAGATCATCAATATAAAATAAGCTTTGAAGTAAAAATCGACATTTTATTTGTCCTGTGATGTTCAGAAAGACATTTACTTGACTGTCAGAGGACCATGATGGAGCAGCAGTGCAATGAGACCCTGAGCAGGGATGCAGGTCTCAGTCAGGTCTAACCGTCCGACTGTCCAGTATCTCAGCAGGGAAGCCAAACTACTGACGGCCCTCAACAATACTCTGTGTGATGGTCGGGCTTTCTTAGGCACAAGAGAAAGCTCTTCAACAGCCAGCCGACGGGCCGCTCTGCCTCTTCTTACCCACTGAGACAGCAGCAAGGACATGTCGATGGAAAGCCTGAAGAACGAAGAGACGAAAGAGCAGAAATGATGAACACCAAGAACTAAAGATTCACATAGAAATGATGTTAGAAGAGCAGGAGAGAGTCATGGTTTCACTTCCTGCCTCAGACTGTGTAGTTGTGTTGTGTGTCTGAAGAGCAGAGCACCTCCTCTGGCAGACATCTTGCTGGGTGTGAGGATGAGATCCACTTTAGAGCCGCACAGTTTGAGAACTCTCCCCACAGACCTGCAGCTTTTCCTGTGTAACGCTCCTGTTAGCAGCAGCTGGAAGCCCAGCAGCTGCAGCAGAGACTCCAGCTGCTGGACCTCCTCTCTGGATCTTACAGACATGGATGTGCACACACTCTGGAAGAACTCTGGACCACAGCTGGAACACAGTGAAGATGGGATCAGAGAACATGCTGGAAACGTTCTGCAAATGAAACCATCATCACTTATTTACCTGAGCTGTGAGATAAAAGGCAGACACTGCAGCAAACTCCTCACTTCACTCTCTTCATGTGAGCAGCCTGTCAGCTCCACTTGTTTCTTCTCTGGTTGGAGTTTCAGCAGCTCCAGGAGGATGGAGGTCTTTCTCTCTGAGAGGTCTATGGACCAGACTGCAGGAGCTGACTGGAAAACTGACTGTAATGATGGAAGGACACTCAGACCTGTTTTAGTCTCATAGTCCTTCACATGGGAGCACAGATCCAACAGGAAGTTAATCTGATCATCATCATCATCATCATAGAAGTAGCTCTCATGAAGAGGGAATGTCTGATATGTGCACACTGATGCTAACAGCTCCAGGATCTTCTCTCCTGTCTGCTGCTCTCTCTCTGCTGCTGCACAGAACAGACTCACAAAGATCCTGACTGCTTTATGACGATTCCAAACATCAACTCTGGAACAATAAGAAGGAAACATTCAGAGATGATTTGATGTGAGCTGCATAAAAACAGCCACACACTGCTGATGGACTCCATGTTGTATATAATGAAAGTCCATCTTAAAGCCATCTTCCATCAGAGCAGCTGAACAGTGTTCTTAGACAGTTACTGACTCACAACACAAACTCAGCCTGTGTGTGAAATCACTGCGTTCTGAACTGTAACTGTTATTTTGTTCGCTGTCTGACTTTAGAGAGTCAAACACTAAACATCAACAATGCAGAAACACACAGAGGGGAACAACAACATCTACAACAGCAGCTTCACCTGCTGCTCACATCACACACCTCTCTGCTGTCTGACATCTTCATCTGCTCACTATAGAGCTGCTACCACCATCATCATCATCATGCTCAGTAAAACAAAGTCAGAGATAAAGTCCAGCTTCATGTAACTCATTCATTTACTGAGTTACGTCACTGAAGGACTCGCTGAGTTTGCTTTCATGCTGTTTCCATGGCGATGATGGATTCAGGTGTAAAGGATGTTTCTGGCATGTGTGCACTCCAACACTCTGCAGCAGGAGCTCAGTCACATGATCCTATCAAATATAAATCTAACCTTTCTGATCAGAACGTCTTTATTCTAGATGCTGATAAGCATTAAAAGTCGTCTGATATTTATAGAAAATATGAAACTTCATAGCAACAAACAGCTGAACACGTCAGTGAAACACAGGGATGGACTGAGAACGTTTCCCTCTGAAATATGACAGAGTCTGAATACATTTATAACAAGATCCATGTAGATGAGGTCAAACATATGATGCTGATGACAAACAGGCAGCACAAGACAAAATCATCACTTTACAATTCATGGAGCTCCAAATATTTCCATCACTTATTTTCACAGCAAATCTTCTCTTACAGATATTTGACTCATGTGAAGAACATGTTGTTTACCTGAGCTGTGAGATAAAAGGCAGACACTGCAGCAAACTCCTCACTTCACTCTCTTCATGTGAGCAGCCTCTCAGCTCCACTTGTTTCTTCTCTGGTTGGAGTTTCAGCAGCTCCAGGAGGATGGAGGTCTTTCTCTCTGAGAGGTTTATGGACCAGACTGCAGGAGCTGACTGGAAAACTGGCTGTAATGATGGAAGGACACTCAGACCTGTTTTAGTCTCACAGTCCTTCACATGGGAGCACAGATCCAACAGGAAGTTAATCTGATAATCTTCATCCATGTGTCTCTTATGAAGAGGGAATGTCTGATATGTGCACACTGATGCTAACAGCTCCAGGATCTTCTCTCCTGTCTGCTGCTCTCTCTCTGCTGCTGCACAGAACAGACTCACAAAGATCCTGACTGCATGATGATTCCAAACATGAACACTGTAACAATAAGAAGGAAACATTCAGAGATGATTTGATGTGAGCTGCATAAAAACAGCCACACACTGCTGATGGACTCCATGTTGTATATAATGAAAGTTCATTTTAAAGCCATCTTCCATCAGAGCAGCTGAGCATAGTATTTAGACTGTTTCTGACTCACAGTCAGTGTTGGGAAGGTAAGTTTTCAAATGTATTCCACTACAGATTACAGATTACATGCCCCAAAAGGTATTTTGTAACGTATTCTGAATACTATGGATTACTTAATATATTATCATGCTTTTTACAACTACATTAATGTCTCATTGCTGTGTGATTTATTACTATTACTGAAGGTTACTCACCAGACCAAAACCAACTCGACTTAAAATTGATTTCAAACCTAAAACCTTTAGTGAACAATGAAACAAATAAGAGTAAACTGCAATCAGTTACTGGTAGCAATAAAATAATCTTCTACGTCTTCAGCTCTGTCCACACCTGTACAGCTTTTTCTACGTGTTTGGGCCTTTCGTTCACACGTAAACGGCATTTTGAATCATCTAAAACTGAGATTTTTTAAACTCCTTCTTTGCATTTACGTGGACGAGGAATACGGGGTTCATCACGCAGCGTCAAAACTTGTGCGTCTTTTTTCACGTCTTACTATCTGCAGTTTTTACACACTTACTCAGCAGTTACTGTCCCCCCATTTAAAGGCAGAGGCCTCATTATTTTATGTGTAAAGCAGACCCTCGTTTATTGCGGCAGTTAGGTTCTAAAAAATCCCGCGATAGGTGAAATCTGTACAGTAGTCAGCTTCATTTTTTAAAGTTATTATAGATGTTTGAAGGCTGTAAATAACTACAAGCTGTACACTTTCCTCAGACAGGTATGAACATTTTCACTCTTCTCTCGCTTGTTTACACACAAAGTTCAAACCTTGTTAGAAAAATAAGTCCAGTATTATAGAAGAAACCAAAGATCAAACCCTGTTTTCAGAACATGGGAACAGCTGCAGAGAGTTCAACATTAATGAATCAATGGTACAGAAGTAGACGAAGCAAGAAGAATGAGTCAAGTTTGACTCCTCTGACTGTTTGGCTTTGCTTAATGCGTCTTATAATCTGAAGAATGCGGTAACTTCTAGCTTCCTTTAGCATGTGCAGGAGTCAAACTTTTGGTGCCATAGTGAGCGTCTTCCTCAGCCTTTTGGGAGCTACCACAGGAGCCTCTGACGGTGCAAAAGGTTTCGTCGACATTGTTGTGTTTGTGGGGGAGAAAACCTACAAACAAACAGCACTGCTGCTCGAGGATTTATGTAAATCTGACAAGCTGAACTCGTTCTGTACTGGACAGGAGACACGGCTCAAGGTTGATTGATAATGGTCTGCAACAAATCAGGATGCACAACACAATGCGCTGTTAAAAAAAGAAAGAAAAATGTGCAGAATTGCACGGACCACACTGCCCATCAGGCTCCCGTCTTCAGGGCTGTGCCTGTAACACTGCTCATATTGCCTCACTATTAAAATAGTTTTCAATAATAATTTTTACAAATATTTCTTACAGCTCTAATGTGCAGCACAGAGCGCTCACACACATCTATTCATTCACTTCTTCACAGATGTTGATCATCCATTCATGTGCTCATGTTTGTGACTGATGAAGGCAGCATTCGATTGGTCCATTTAGTGTGGAAGAAGAGAGAAACAGCAAATCAAAGTCTCCTTTTATGTGACTGTGGACAGAGACTGAAGCTGAACACAAAGTTTCCCCCACATTGTCACAGCTGTCATCTCTGACTGCAGGTTTAGCTTCCATCAAGCCAGCTCACACAAAGAAAGCCAGCTTATGATCAAGCTGCTTCACTCTCCAGCCGTCTGTACAATTATATTAAAGTGCATATACTGAAAAATGTTTCCACTGCTGAATTCAGGGAGCATCTCGTCTGAAGAATTAATCATGTAAAGAAGAATTCATGTACCTGAGCTGTGAGATAAAAGGCAGACACTGCAGCAAACTCCTCACTTCACTCTCTTCATGTGAGCAGCCTGTCAGCTCCACTTGTTTCTTCTCTGGTTGGAGTTTCAGCAGCTCCAGGAGGATGGAGGTCTTTCTCTCTGAGAGGTCTATGGACCAGACTGCAGGAGCTGACTGGAAAACTGGCTGTAATGATGGAAGGACACTCAGACCTGTTTTAGTCTCACAGTCCTTCACATGGGAGCACAGATCCAACAGGAAGTCACTCTGATAATGCTTCAGATCATCATCATCATCTTCATCCATGTGTCTCTCATTAAGAGGGAATGTCTGATATGTGCACACTGATGCTAACAGCTCCAGGATCTTCTCTCCTGTCTGCTGCTCTCTCTCTGCTGCTGCACAGAACAGACTCACAAAGATCCTCGTTCGGTCTTCATCTGATGTCTCAGCATCAACTCTGCAACAATAAGAAGGAAACATTCAGTGATGATTTGATGTGAGCTGCATTGAAACAGCCACACACTGCTGACACACTTTGCAATGTTTGTGAGTTTAATCTGGATCTTTGCTGATTTTCTGTCTTCAGTAAAATGAAACTTTGATAAAAATCAGAGACTGTTTATTACTTTGTAAGTCAGCAAACTCATAAATTGAGCAGAGGATCAAATAATTATGTCACTGCTGTAAAAAGGTAGAATACTCTGTGTGAGAACAGCTGTAATACAGTGTTGTATTATTCATGTACGTCGGAGTATTTGGAGAGTTTAGATCTTATATTTGCTATGGTCACTGAATCCTGGTGTTTCTTGGTTTAATGCAGTAACGTCTGTTTTCTACAATGTTTATATGACAGGAAATGCTGTTTGCGTTGGATTCTCTATGATGAAGGAGATGGCGAGCCACCTCTGAACCTCATCACCTCCTTAGCCTGAGCAGCTGCTCTGAGCTTTCACTGTGCCAGACGAGGAGGCCACGCCCCCTTTCAGCCTTCACCTGAGCTCACCTGTGTGAAAGCACAGCACCAAACAGCTTAGCTGCTGTGTTTCACTCAGGAGCACTTTGGAAGTGAAGCTGACTGGACGTCTTTACTAAAACTGACTGACTACAAACCAGAGGAGCCAACGACAGAACTTCCAAACTCTTCAACATCCCAGAGACACTTTCCTGCATCATCAGGTGACTCCTTGTGATGAGGGAGCAGCTAAAGTAGCCTTGATCACTTCAATATCAACATTGTGTTCGTGCTGTTTACACTCGTCTGTGACGCTGTGTGAAATATTCACTAGTGTTTTGTGATCATTCACATTTGATTTGATAGAAGAAGTTTCAGCACATTGAAGTTACAGCTCTGAGTGGCTCCAGCTGCTCAGTGAGTCTCTTCCTCTCTTAAAGCCTCAAACTCACACTCTGGCCCTGCTCATGTAATATTCTGCAAACCTTCAGTGAGTTATGTTTGCACTGTGTGATCAATATTTGTATGTTCTGTATCACTTTGTGCGTTTTCCTTTTCCTGTCATGAAGACAGCTCAGACCTGCTGGCGTCTCCAGGTCCTGCTGGCGTCTCCAGGTCCTGCTGAGCTTTCAGGTTATGTGATAAATGCTTTGGAAGTCATGGATGGGCCTCACTTTAGACCAGCTCACACAACATGCTTCACTAACAACCAGTAACTGTCTGAATTAACTCAGGAATATCTGTAACACATGTACAACTTTAGAAAGTGTTCGTCCATCATTGGAAAAGTATCAGACTGCTGTCATTGAACATGTTATATTTGAGCCTCTTCAGCAAAACTTCATCATGTGTCTCCATGTTTATAAACGACATACTGAGGAGGAGCAATGCTTCATAAATGATGAAACAAGTATTAACTAACACTAATGCTGAAGAGTGTGCAGCTGTTATAAAGTGTTAGCAGCAAAACACTAAACATCAACAATACAGAAACACACAGAGGGGAACAACAACATCTACAACAGCAGCTTCACCTGCTGCTCACATCACACACGTGGAAATCACATATTTACTAACATTTTACAGTTAATTCATTTACATTAAGATTTGTTTACACTGAAAATTAGACTCAATTAATATTTTCTGGTTCAGAAACGTCTTAAACACAAAGATTCACATGTTAGTGACCACGTTGAGCCTCCTGTCAGTGTTTAGTTTCACCAGACTAGCTCTCTGTACCTGGCTATATCACCATGGTAACAGATGCTGAACACAGCCTGGTGTAGATCAGGTTATGTTCAGTGTCAGATTAAAATCAGCTGTAAGTGACACATTTTCTCTGAGTCTCTTATGTCCAGTCTGCTCTGAGCTGGAGCTCATGATAACATGAACGTCACTTTGATGTGGTGACAAACTCCTTCACCAGATTGTGTGTCAGAGCTGAATGCAGCGAGTAACCTTTCATGTTTAAGTGGATCGAGGTCAAAGTGTCACAGCTTTAATGTGCAGCTGTCAGCTTACAAATAAACTGCAGCACAGAGCGCTCACACACATTCATTCATTCACATGTTAATGATCACTACCAGCATCGCTTAGTCTCCTTTGATGCAGCAACAGTGTTGCCTGTGTTGTTATAGTTACATATTGTTTATAGCTCTGAGTCACCTGTTAATGTAACAATATTTCTTATTAATGGAGGTGAAATCAGTGGGTCTACTTTGTGTGGAAGAAGACAGAAATAACGTATGAATGGTCGTTGTGTGGATGTGGAGAAGAGAGGCCCCAAATGCAGGCTGAAGCTGAACATCCTGGATGACTCAAACTGTTTCCCTCTGCAGTGACAGCTGCTTGATGCTGTTTTGTTTTAAAGCCCATCAGCAACACATAAATACCTTAACAGTACAATTTTTATTAATATTTTTAATGAAGCTTTTTTCCCAGGAGGTCTTAGTGATGCTGTAAATGTCACTAAGTGCAGTTTTATTCTCACAGACAAACTGTCACATGTTAAAAAACTGTTGAAGGTAAACGTTACAAATTTGTGGACTCATTTCTATAAACTGGCTTCAATCAAGCAGCAACTAAATTGTCAAATAGAGCTAAAATATTTTCATGAATTATTTTCAGCACTCATTTATTGACAGACAGACTTTATTGTGTGAAGAGCGTGTTATTTACCTGAGCTGTGAGATAAAAGGCAGACACTGCAGCAAACTCCTCACTTCACTCTCTTCATGTGAGCAGCCTCTCAGCTCCACTTGTTTCTTCTCTGGTTGGAGTTTCAGCAGCTCCAGGAGGATGGAGGTCATACTCTCTGAGAGGTCTATGGACCAGACTGCAGGAGCTGACTGGAAAACTGGCTGTAATGATGGAAGGACACTCAGACCTGTTTTAGTCTCATAAGAGTACAGGTCCAGGAGGAAGTCACACCATTTCACTTTAAGAGGACTGTTTTTGTATCTGCACACTGATGCTAACAGCTCCAGGATCTTCTCTCCTGTCTGCTGCTCTCTCTCTGCTGCTGCACAGAACAGACTCACAAAGATCCTCGTTCGGTCTTCATCTGATGTCTCAGCATCAACTCTGGAACAATAAGAAGGAAACATTCAGAGATGATTTGATGTGAGCTGCATAAAAACAGCCACACACTGCTGATGGACTCCATCTGGTCCATGTTTCCTGTACATAATGACGCTCCATGTTAAATATAACATAAACGAGGGAAACATATCATCTCAGTTGCAGCACATAACTAATTTATTAATCCTCATAAAAACAAGAAAACACAAATATTTTAGAAATTTGTCAAAATTCCACTTTTAGAAGCTTCTTTAAATCAAGAAGAGACGGTAAAAACTTTACTTTAAGATTAAATGAATAGAAAAGCTGTTTTCTGCTTTCTTTGTAAAGTAACTATATACTATGTGTATACTGCATGTGGTGAACGCATGTTCTCCATCCAAACTCTTCACTAAGCTTCTGAATACAATCTGACTTACCTGAGCTGTGAGATAAAAGGCAGACACTGCAGCAAACTCCTCACTTCACTCTCTTCATGTGAGCAGCCTCTCAGCTCCACTCGTTTCTTCTCTGGTTGGAGTTTCAGCAGCTCCAGGAGGATGGAGGTCTTTCTCTCTGAGAGGTTTATGGACCAGACTGCAGGAGCTGACTGGAAAACTGGCTGTAATGATGGAAGGACACTCAGACCTGTTTTAGTCTCACAGTCCTTCACATGGGAGCACAGATCCAACAGGAAGTCACTCTGATATTTGTCATTGTAATGAGAATGAAGAGGGAATGTCTGATAAGAGCAGACTGATGATAGCATGTTGAGGATCTTCTCTCCTGTCCTCTGTTGTCTATCTGCTGCTACAATGAAGAGATTCATCAACAACTCAGTTTGATCTGAGAGATTTCCTGATGACTGACAGAAACTGGAAGAAAGAAAAGGAAACACGATGTGATGATTTGATCTGAGAACAACAAACAAGCAGCACTGATACCGTCCTAGATTTGTCTCAGATAAATATCTCCAGCATTAAAAGTACATTAAAGACATAAGGTCAGTACTACAGTTGGTTCAATTATTTCTATAAAGTAACTCAACTGGATTTTAAACCACAATTGAAGATCACATGAATAATAATAATACAAATAAGTAAAACCAAAGAGCATACCTGAGTGAGTGGATGTGGGGTAAACGGTGTAAGAGGAACGAGCTCGCACTTTGACAGACTCTGTGATCACAGTGAAGGCAGACTTTCACCTTCCTCTTCCTCTTCTGCAGGACTCTCACAGCTCGGTCATACAGTTGTGTTTTACTGTTGACTGGGAGGTGCAGCTGATTCTCAGTGAAGTCAAGTAAACTCACGTAATCCACGTCCACCTCACTCAGAAGAGAAATGCTCCACAGCTGGCGTGACAAGGAGTCACTCCTACAGTTGGAAGGTTGGTAGAGAAATTCACAAGTTCACATTTAATCAGCTGCTGAGAACTATTATTATTATTATTATTATTATTATTATTATTATAATAGTCTATTTGTGTAGATTCATGCTGAAACTGAAGAACCATGTTCACCTTTTTTCATGCAAAACTCCTAATTTGTGCAAAGCTGCCAGAGGCTTAAGAGGATTGACTCTGCATACGATATAAACCAGAGACGGGTGAGCTGATGTGAGTCTGCAGCCTTCAAGGTTTAGAAAGTAAATCTTAAACAAGTGTAAAATCTACATTCAAAATACGAACAGATATAGTCAGCAGAGTCACCGCAGTTTGAACAGGATGTAAGAATCATTCTGTCTACAGAAATAACACCATATGAGACACATGTGGAGCTTCAAATGTTAGAGATCCTGCAACTGGCTTTTGGGGCTGTGCAGGGCTCTCTCTTCTGGAAGATGATTGAATAAAAAGAAATATAAAATGTTTTGACCACTATGAGTCAGATTTTCTCTGTTCTATCATGGGGACAAAAGAATCGGGGTTTAATACTAATTTACCTCTTGTAGCAGTTTTTATCTCTGGTTATAAGGACAACTTTACCCTCCTAGGATGTGGCGTCCACATATGGGGACATCACATTTTGGTTGCCTAGTAGGGCTGCCACGATTAGTCGACTAGTCACGATTACGTCGACTATCAAAATCGTCGACGACTGATTTAATAGTCGACGCGTCGTTTGAAGCTTTGTAAGATCACAAAAGACGCAGGAATAAGTAGCAGGATTTAAGAGTGTAATAACGGACTGAAACAGAAGATGGCAGCACTGCATGTACAAGGATGCCAGCTGCCGTTAAACCCCGAAGAAGAAGAAGCTCTGTCCCAGAATTCATAGCGCAGCCCAGCTCAGTTTCCAATAGTGGTGTGCGATACTGCATATTTTGGTATCGATCCGATATCAAGTAAATTCGGGCCAGTATCGCCGATACCGATACGATACTTTTCAATAAATAAGGTGGATGCCTATTTGAATTGCTAAAGCGCAATTAATTTTCATGACCTTAAGTGTTTTTTGTGATGTTTCCTTTGGTATTATTAATTAGTTAAAACCCAGGACATAATTAGCAGAAATAATTTATTTTTATTAAATAAAAAATGTTTTATTATTGTGGCGGCTCGTGGTCTGCGATGCTGCTGCAGGTGAGATGGACTCACCTTCACTGCATCTACAATGATGCCTCGCCGGCTTAAAACCTGTGCGCTGCTTGTGCTGTTGTTGTTTTTGGTGTTGATGTGTACAGCTGGCAGCAGGAGGGCTGCAGCCGTTGAATGTAGGCTACTGTTATAGCAACCGTGTGATCACTGTAAGGGTGGACAGCGCGCGGCTCGGCGTGAGCCAGAGGCTGGCGCGCCAGTGGGACCTGCCCAGCTAATTAATATGTAAACAACTTAACAAACCCCAAAGTGTCTACGTCACGTGACGTGTCAGTGCAACACCGAAACATAAAATGGGGGAGAGGGAGCGAAGTGCACTCGGCTGACACAGGAGCGCTGAGTCCAGCGACCTGGTTGTTTCGTTTTTGCCGAAAGCACAGCATAGCAAACAAGCAGAGTTCAAAGTAAAGAATCGATCTCACCAGGCTAGTATCGATCCGATACCGATGCCAACTTGGTATTGATATTATTGATATTTGGATCGATCCGCCCACCACTAGTTTCCAACAATGGCGGCAGCTAGTTAGTTTTAACTTTACTCTTATTATTCTTTCTGGGTCACAAAATAAACGTTTAACATATTTTCAGGCGAGAATGTAGCTGTGTAAACCTCAAATATCTGCTCAGTTTATCAAGACACCACATATTTTCAAAAGTGCTCCGACGTTTTCGGAGACGTCTGTTACCCACTAGCTCGATAGCTAGCCGGGGGCTAGGCTCACTAGAGCCGTGAGAACACCGGACTCCCGGCAAATCGTTTTCAAACCCACCGCCGTCTTTCGCTACTCAGGTTAAACATGATATATAAGTCACTTAGATAACTTAAAATGTTATTGTTTGGCTTTTTTTAGTATTTTATTTGTTCCTGAGTAAATCGGTTTGGCTGAGATTAAAGTTATAGTTTTCACACAGCTGAATAAACGTCAAGCAGACAGCTGATCATCAGAAGTGTGAGATGCTCGAGAATTTACTCCGGTGTCCCGTTATATTTTAGATAGCGAGGAGTTTATTAAACTTCACCGAAACAATCTGCAAATTTCATTAAAATTTAAACATCATCTTGTCTTTATTTTTAGTTAGCACAGACCTTAAACACTTAAAGCTGTAAGTAGGGCTGTTCGATATAACGATATATATCGGATGACGATATAAAACCATCTATCGTTTCATTTTACGCTATCATTTGCTTCGTGGTGTCGCAAAATAAACTGTTTACGGCAATATTTTCTCATGGTTTTGATGGTCACTGTAGTGGCTATATTAATTTCTTAAAGTTCTCTCTTTCTCTTATATATAATATAACCACACTAAGGACGGAGAAGCGCCTGTTTTTATGCGTTGTCGTTAGCAACAACAACGGCACAACCATCGCGTGTCCACTTCTTTATGTTCCACATAAACCTTTCACAATAAAGCTCAAGATCCTGTTGAGACTTTTCAAAATAAACTGAATCACGTGAAAGAGCAGATTATTTACGGATGAGAAGTAAAAAAGAGCCGCCAGGTGCTAAAAAATAAACCTTAGACTCAAATGTTAAACAGGCTTTTCCACGCAGCACGCCGTGTAATAAATACTCACAAAGAAAATGGCGGCTGTTACAACTTATGTCTAAAAATGTATAGTTTCATGCATCTGTTAAAACACTCGACTCCAGGTACACGACGCCCAGCTGGAAACACTTCACGCAAGTCGAGCTGCTGGAGATTCACAGAATTTACAGAGATTGTTACATTTTTGTGATTTATATCGTTATCGGATGATAGAATTCTTATATCGGGATATGAGATTTTGGTCATATTGCATAGCCCTAGCTGTAAGCTAATGATAGTTATATAAGAGCAGATGCTGCTGGTGCAATAAGCTTTATGTTTTACGTCCAATGGATGCACGATCTGATTAGTCGACTAATGGCAAAAATAATCGGTGACTAGTCGACTATCAGAATAATCATTTGTGGCAGCCCTACTGCCTAGACAACAATACTAAGTTTTGCTCTCTCAAATGAACCACGTGGCTCAAAGGGGCACAATTGTTGTTTCTCATTTTGTTTTTGTACTCAAGAAAAATGCTGCTGTGTTCAGACACCAAATAGAGTTTTGTACATCATTACTCAATTGTGACTGTATAGTGTTCTACTATAAAGTCACAAGAGCAAAAAGAAATGTAAAATGCATGAAAGAGTTCAGGTGTTAGGAGGTTAATGGACTGATCATTGCTGACGTGTTTGGGTCTTGCTGTTTGGTTAGAAACTAAAAAACAAAGATACTTCTCTTAAATCTTAAAGGTTTTGACTCACTGTCAGCTTGTTTGTTGTGTTCAGGAGATGAGCTAATATTTATAATTGATTGTACATTAATGAGAAAACTGTATTGAACTAGCAGACTAACAACATCAAAATTTATCTAAACACATTTTTGTAGAGGAAATCCTTATATTTATGTTTATATGTGAACTAGAGGGTGAGGCATTTTGACTTAGTGGATTTTAACTGAACACAAGGTAACAAAGGCAGTATGTTTCTCATTGGAGAATAAAAGCTATACGTGTCTGCCTGATAACTCAGGAGTAACAGCTACAAATGAACACAGCATTAATCTGGGAGATAGGTCTGTTACTCTAACCTTACTTTGGGTTGTCTTTAGCACTGCTCATGGCCTCTGATCATGAAATTAACTTCACAATAATTATGAGACCATGGGTCAGTGTGATGCAGTGGTGCTAGTTTACAAGTTAAATGTGCTTCAGTTGAGATTGAAAACGTCTTAAATAAGTAATAAAATCTCTCATTCAAATGACAAACGTCCAGGTAAAAGTTAGTTAGCTTTCTGGGATCCCCTCACCTGGATTATTATGTATGCATCAAGACTAAAGAATAATGTTACCAAATACCTAAAGACTACGTCCAAACTTTCTGCTGTCTACAACTCACTGGAAACATGATGAAACAAAGCTGAAACAAATCCTTCTCACTACTATGTTTTCATTTTTCACTTTAAGAAAAATACATACTGCTCTAAATTACTGAATGCTTTACATTTAAAACATTAAAAACAGATGTACAGAACCCTTTAACTTCAGGGGCCCGTTCTTCGTACCTCGCTAAGTAAGTTAGCTGGATTAGATTGTTGACGATTTCGCGTGATCTTGGATCATTCGGTTCTCCGAAGCTCATCCGGGACTTGCTGCCATAGCAACAGAGCCGTAAGCGTAAACCTGCTCGGGAGCAGGTTTACTTTATGTAAACAGGATCAGATCGCGGCCACGCAGGTATGTCCGCTTCATTTATACGAAAGCAACAGCGATATTCCACCACTGTTTCACCATAAATAAATAACATCAATGTAACTAAAGATAATGCAGCACTTGATCCTGTTATTGATGTCACACAGATACATACAGGTCATTTCCTAAAAAAGGGAAATGTACTATTAACATTCTATTACATGTCTGTGATTATTACAGATGTAATTCATATTTCAGAGTAGCAATTGCAAATTACTTTGTGTAATCAAGATGAGAGACCACGGCTATAAAAGCGAAGGTGGATTTGGGAAGCCTGTCGCAGCCATGTCCTGTCCGTATACGCGAGCCACCCATTGCGGAAGGTGCAAGATTGATAAGGAGAGTCCTCAGAATTCAGCGTATATTGCGGGACAGACAGGATCCTTTAGCTCAGCGCGACAGTGTGCTCATAGAGAGATATCGAGTTTCCCGTGAGGGTATTATTTACTTAACCAACTTGTTGACGAGGGGGTGCAGGACCACCACCTGTCTTTGTTTGCTCTGCCCTTTTCTTGGTTGCTGTTATGAACAAACAAACAGATTATTTCAGGGTCTCTTTCCACTTTTACTTGTTCCCATGTTTTAGTGGGTCCTGTTGTGGCTCTAATGTGAAAGGGGATATAATATAACATATTATAATATAATGTAATATAATATTGGATAATATAGTGTGATTTGATAAATCTACCCTACCGCCTACTGGTGTTGGCCAGAGGGGCCGATGGTGCGATATGGCAGCCTGGCTTCTGTCAGTCTGTCCCAGGGCAGCTGTGGCTACACCTGTAGCTGCCTCCACCAGTGTGTGAATGTGAGAGTGACTGAATAGTGGCATTGTAAAGCGCTATATCAATCCACTCCATTATTATTGTTATTGTTAAATTACTTACGAGTTTAATTTGTCAGCAACTTTCTGCCAGCCCTCTCTCCTTGCTTTTGGAGCCTTTGCAGTGTTCCCTTGCGTTCTGATTAAACTCTGAAACTCCTGAAATCCCTCACTCAAGAGTTCTTGCTCTGCTGCCGAAAAATACCGAGCACGCTCCTTCGACATTTTCGCCAACCAATCAAAGGGTTGCCGATCAATGTTTCTACTATCGATGCGTAGCCCCTGTTAAGCCACCCAGTGATGTCACATTACTTCATCCAGCTGTACTAATCGTCAACAACAGGTGTGTTCGGGGAACCGGAATAGCGAGCTCAAAGTTAGCGCAATGATTTGGTCTTGGATGTAGTAAGCGAGGTACGAAGAACGGGACCCAGATCTAAATGTTCTCACTTACCTTTGAAGTTTGCTGAGGCATCCCAGCAAAGGCCTCATTCCCTGTTTTGATGCTGTTGTATCCTCCAGGTTCAGCTCTATTTTCCTCTCCTGACTCTGGCTGATTACATAGGCCAGAACACAACACTGCTGAGGATCAAGAGTCTCTCCACTCGCATCAATACAGTAGTCCAGTTTATCCAGGAGGCAGAGGCAGGCATCAGGTGACTGAGACTCATAGAGGCATTGACATAAGAACATTAAGTCCACTTCACAGTCTTCACTGTCACTACAACCTACAAAGGTGGTCACCAAGTCTTTGAAGAACCAGTCAGACGTGTCTCTGAGCTGCTGAGGAGGAAGGAGACCTTCTAACAAATCAATGTTCTTCTCATTCAACAGTCCACACAGGAAAGGGACCAAGTGTTTCATGTGTTTGCTGCCCTGAACCAGACACTGCTGTAGAACACATCTGGTCTTCTCTGGATCCTTTAAGACCCACAGAGCTGCAAAAAACTCCTGAACCGTGTAGTGGAGAAAGGCACACAAGGGTTTCTTTACAGTTGGGCTGATTTGAATCAGAAGCTTGCTCAAAATGGCCAAATTAGCACAGCTGTCTAGTTTGGGCAGTGAAGTTAGGCTCACATTTTTCCCTTCTGTTGCACAAAAAGCTGCCTGAGATAAAGACAGTATTGCATCCCATTTAGTGCTTTCATTTTCAGATGTCTTGGAAACATTTCTCTGATTGCAGAAATGGAGGATATTGAGGTATATTTCAGTAACTGTGCAGGGATGTGCAGAGAAATCTGAGCCCTCAAAGCTAAAGCAGGCGACCACCATCAGGGCGTACATGGGGACGTGGCAAAGAGAGAATAACTCCAGGTTACACAAGACTTTGTTGAGGTGGTTCTCACTCAGATTCTTGGATAAGTACTCTCTGATGCCCTGCTCACTGAAGCCTTTCACTTCCACTCTGAGACAGTCCCAATCCAACAGGAAGTCTGCTGACTCCACCTCTGGTCTGCAGGTGATGATGATCTTTGCTTCGGGTAGAAGGGTCTTCTGTATGAGCTCCAGCACTGCAGACTGAGTTGATGTGGAGGGAACATTTGGTACTCCATCAAAAATGATGGTAACACTGTCAGCATTATTATTTATGTCCTCTAAGACCTCATCTTTGCCTTCATCTGGTTCACAGAACACACTGAAGAGAAGATCCTCCAGTTTATGGAGCTCTGTGATGTTGGGTGCTTCTCTCATATCAAAGTAGAACATGTAATCCAGACCTCTGTTATCTTTCTCTGACCACAGTTTCAACATCTGATGGACCACAGCTGTTTTCCCAGTTCCAGGTTTTCCTACCAAAAGGATTTTTCTTTCATATGTTTTCAGCAGTTCACTGGGAGAGGTTCCATGTTTGTCCTCAGGTATGTAGGCCTTGAGTTTTTTAGTGCGAACCTTCCTGCTTTTCTTGATCTTTGACTTTTTTATTTTGGATGCTGAAGCCTGTCCTGGTGTGTCTAACACAAGTGAAGTGTAGGACAGGGAGCTCTGCTTGTTTAACAAGACTGCTTTACTTTGGGTCCATGATCTTTCTGAAATCTTCTGAGCTTTAAATTTCAACTTTTGCTGGTATCTGTGACACGGTTTAGGGCCTGAAAGAAAAGAGGTGTAGGAGAAATTAATTAAAAATGTACTTAGGGATTTAACTCATGTGTCACTGAACAGCACTGCATTATAAATGAGTGTGATCACGAGAAATCTTGCCACAGACTTCAGTTTGTTTAAAAATACCTTGTAAGTATGTTACATCCATGTTGGTGTCATCCTTGAAGGAAAAGCAGCTGATCCAATAGTTCAGGTCAAATTTGTCTTGTGAAGAGGAATCAGATGCTGTAAAAGATGGCGGCCTTTCTGTTCTTCTCTTTCTTGTTATGTCAATAATCCTGAGAAACTCATAGCAGGCTGCTTCCCCCTTTTTTATGACACGGTTCACAATTTCTCTGGTTTTGTCAAAGTCGTCACCCGCTGTCTTTATTTTACTGACTTCTTCCTCTGAGAAAACTTCTTCTTGGTAGAGATGCTCTACAATCACAGTGAGCCCCTTTAATGTTCCCACCAGTTTGGGCTTGGCCCTCCTGACGTACTCCACAGCGGACTGAGATGTACAAGCCATGTTTCCTTTATTTCATGTACAAGCCATGTTTCCTTTATTTCCTGGATTTCTGTTGAAAAAAATGTGGATTTAAACAAAATGTAATTCATTTCAAAGATTCAGACTAATATATAATTTTGATGTTGCTCCTGTTCCTAGCATTGCTAGGCTTTGTTTTAAATTGATGTGTCAAGTGTGTTTATAATTTATCCTCAGTCTTTGACTTTTAGTTTTTTCAGCATTCTGATTTTTGATTTTATTTTCTTGTCTTCTTTAAATGTTTTTTTTTTATTATTTTGCAATTGAGTGGTGGCGCTGTCACTTGGTGTTCGCTCGCTCTGCGGTAGAGTATCACTTCCTGTTCCTGCTGAACCACAGTGGTGTTTCTGAGTAGCTTATTTGCTTAGCAATTTAATTAAAAACTTTTAGATACATTTTTTTTTATAGTATAATCTTCGCGTGCTTCATCCGAAGCACACTCTCTGTGTACTCACTACCTGATTTATAGCCAAAGTATTCACTCACTGTGTATTTACTGTTTCGCTAGCTTAGCTTAGCTCTCTGTCTCTCTTCCACAGCATGTCTTTATCCTGTCTTCCTTCTCTTACCCCAACCAATCACAGCAGATGGTTGCCCCTCTTTGGGCTCTCACACTCTGAGGGGCCTCTGGATGTCTGCCTGGATCTCCTCCATGCCTGCTTCATGCCCTCATTGGAGGGGCTATCACTCCCCACACCCTCTAGCATATTGTTAAATGGAGAAATGTCTTAAAGCATTCTCAATCATCCAGGAAAGTAAATCTCCAAAAGTTGATTCTGTTCATCTGGACGTAGCGTTTTGTAGGAGAAACGTTTCATCATCATCCAGGTGACTTCTTCAGTCTCAGCTGACTGCAGGTTTCAATCTTATAAACAGTACATTTGCATATTGACTGAAACCAGCCCACTGAAGGAACAAAGGGCTGGGAGGTCAGTTTCTTCATCATTAATATGCAAATTGTCATGACCATTGATCAAAGACCATTGATCAATGTGATGAAATGTTGCTCCCACTGAAAATGCTACCTCCAGATGAACAGAATCAACTTTTGGGTACATGGAGAAACCTTTTGAATACAAGCGCGCTCACGCACTTAAGCAATGCGGTTGAAAAATGTGGGTGCGCCTAACTTTTGTGCTGGTTTTCTTAGGCGCACCAGTGCAATCATGGCAAAAAGTTAGTGTAGAGCCCTGTAGATGAGACCTAAACTAAACACAACTGTAGCGACTTCCACAGTCGCTAGAGGTCGGGGGTGGAGTCTGCCTATTTGCCTGACACGCTGTCAACTTTACGCAATAATGCGAGAGGTGGAATTGCTTGCTTGTTTATTAAAGTGCTTTGAGAGTTTACAGAGTAATGTGAACGGCTCCCGATTCAGACTCTTAAACATCACAGGCTCTGATGCAACAAGGGGAAACTCGTGGTGCAGCGGTCAACAAAAACTACGGCTCCAGCTCTCCTCTCAGAGAATGACAGACTGACCACGCCCTCTTAATTTCACCACTAGCACCCACGTGACTCCCGTTACACATCACCATAGCAACCAAACAAATGAAAACCCAGTGATCATCAAAATTCAACACATTTAGTTATGGCTGCTACAGCAACAAAACCCTGACTAAATAACGGCACAAGAACTTAGTATATTTCCAATATATCATAAGAAATCAGAAAATACAAAATAAACTCAAACAGCTGGGTCACACACCCCTGACAAATTGTCTGATTAGAAACATCTGGAAGAACACAAGAAGACCCTCACTGTTGTTTAACTTCCACAGCTGAAAAGACTCTCAGCTGATCTGCATGTTTCATCATTTCCTCTTATTGTTTCTTACTAAATGTTTATTGCTTAGTGTTCAGTCCATCGTGTCAGTGAGGGGCACAGACCAGAGGGAGGAGAGCAGGTAATCATGATATCTGTGAGCTTTAGAGCAGACTGAAAATTACTACTTTAAATATTCATAGATTAGTTTGAATAGGAAGAAGAAATCATCTGTGGTTCTCATGTCATGTTAAGAAAAAATAATATTACAATTGTGTATTAAACAAGTAGATTTTAATGTGTATTACAGTCACTAACTCATCATGTAAAATAAGCCACAGAAATTAGCACTGGTTACACCGCACAGTGCAAAAGTCTTGAGCCACCCATGACATCATTATATTTCCCTTCTAAGGATCCAGATGTTCTTCTAATTTTTTAATGCAATAAGTTTCCAGGTTTCTTTGAACATGGTGTAAATGTTTGTTTGTTTCTCTGCCTGCTACAAATCTATTGTAGGATTTGCCCAGCTCGCCTCTCCCGGACAACCTTCCGCTCTAAGCTTCACCTCCACCCGCGTCAAGTAAGACTGCTGCAACCTGCTGCACGTTCACTGAAACCACGTCTAGCCTGCCGTTAACACGTCCCTGTCACAGTGACTCTGAGGTCTCCAGCTCATAACTGCACTTGCCAATAGCTTCAAGGTTCCTGCTGGATGTTACCCCATGCCTGGTTCCCCATTCCTCGTCCTTGATGACCCCCCCCCTCCCTTTGTGACTCTTAGCCCTCACCCTAGCACATGTGGGGACTCCTGGCACTATGGTGGCTCACTGAAATGTTTACTCATAGTACTGTTTCATAGTTTATAGCGTTTTTCTCACAGTACTGTTCATACCGGTTCCTTTAGTGCTTCGACAGCATCTCATAGCTTGTAGATAATTTCTAGTGATTCATTTTGTTTCATGCAAAGTGATGTGACTCCTTGTAAAAGAACATCCCTCAGAACTGGTTTTTAGGCTCTCGTCTTTAGTTTGTCTTTCACTAAAAGTCTTGTTTTCATTACTCTCTTTTGTCACACCTCACTTCCTGTAATAAACTTTGAGATCTGAGAGTTATTTATTTCACACTTGGTTCAACAGTTTCCCTTCATACACACACAAACTGTGATTTCCCTTAATATCACACTGCACCCCTGAGTGAACAGGAGCAGGAAGAAGAAAATATTCTTATTAAACCGTGTCCCCTATCTGCACTCCAAATGATATTACAAGTGGGCACCATCAACCAAGGAACACATTAACGTTTGTCTACAGTTCGTAGCACAAAGCACACAACAAGAATATAACCAGCAATATACCCCACCGCATAATAGCAAGGAGAAGAGAATGACCCCCAGTTAACTCACATTTCTTTCAAATTCATCATATTGATTTATCATTTTAAACATAGCACATTTTAAAACAGCGCATGTTTGTACAACTCTTAAAATTATAATGAGCAGTTCCACAATCTTATAACCGCTGGACTCATTTGTGTAGTCCTGCGAACTGATGCTAAAAATGATGTTTCCTTCTGTCCTCACCTCCTAAACAATATTTGTAACTTGAGGGCTAATATATTATTTTTAGCCTTATTTTGTCTGTAATTTCACTAAATCTTTCAATAGTTTCAATTTTATGAACAAATGATTCGTTTGTCCTCTGTATTTAACGTGAATATGAATCCTTTGTGTCACTTTCTTCTGTAATAAATATGGAGGTTTTATGGTATTTACATATGTATCCCCCCAAATTTCTACACAGTAACTAAGATACAGGAAAAAGTATAAAGTATGCATCGCCTTGTAGTCTAATAAATCTCTAACCTTACCCAAAATATAAATGTTTTTAGCCATCTTATTTTAAGTGCTTCCTAGTTTTGTCTGCTCCTGAGTCCACTCCCTCGTTTCGGGCGTGACAATCTGTTTTATTTCTCCACTATTAAAAACACTCTGGGATAACAGCTGAATGATTACTGGTTGATCTCCGGGATTTCACAAAAAACATTAAACAACATAAACTTTCTTTACTGTTTTGTAATGTCTGTAGTTTCTAATTATTGCTTTTAAATCGTATTATTTCACTACTTAAACTCTTCTGCACAAAGTTTGAACTAGGAAGTCAAAAACATCCGTGTTTGCCCTGGCCTTTGATTTGGTCACTTCCTGTAACCGTGACGGGAAAAACACGAACAGCTGTGTCTGTCAGAGACCCTGCAGTACTGTTAGAATGGTTTATGGATGTATTTGTTGATTGTTGTTATTAACATTATACATTTCTGTGTTACACTGTCTGCTGTAATGTTACAATAATCCTTCCCCTGAGTAGCCCGGTATGGCCGACGCATCGCCGTAATAAAGGCAGCCATATAGATATGACCTATATATTTTAGTTTAAAGCGAAAATAACTGAATGTGACGATGTTATGAAACACACACTCGAAGTAACGGCGGGAGTCTGACCGCAAAACATCTTTAAAACTAAAGTGAAAACATACCTGAGCAGCGAAGCCGAGCCTCCGAGCTGAAGCTACTTTCATTCATAAAGAAACACTTCCTGTAGTTCCTCCTCAGCTGTGTAGGTCCTGCTGGTGTCCACACGATGGCGCCATTGTAGTAGCAGACAGATGACACAAAACGAGTACCAGCAAAATATCATTGCTCACTCACATCACTCAGTCGTTACACTGCACCGACAGTTTGCAGCTGCATGCCTGAATGTCTTCACATCACGAAGGATTTACTGTATAGATTTATTTTGACTTGTTATTAATATACTCTACTACTTGTTGTAGTTAAAAGAAGTCAAACTTGCATCAACACAACTAAATTTCTCTCCACCAGTCTAAACCAGTCCTACAAATATCTCCCAGTGTGGCAGCACAGATAACCACTGGTGTATAAGGTGCTTCTGAATTCACAATACTTTGATGAAGAACCTGCTGAGTAAACAATCAGCCTGTTATTATTGCTTCCTACATCTGCTTTTTGAAAACCTCCCAAAGGCCCGTTTAAGAGCCACGTCAGTGTATTTGTATCTGTTCTTGCTGCATCTTCATTGGTCTGTCTCTCTGTTGCTATCTGCCGTTTTGTCTCTTTAGCTCTTCATCTTTTTGTTTTTGTCAGTTTTTGTCAGTGAGCTGGTGAACTTTTGTGTGTCTGCTGCCTTTGTTTGTGTGTTCTCAACATGATGCGCCCCAAATTCAAGCCCTGCACATCTTGCCAGACTCCCAATCAGGAAGCAGAAAAACCTGCTGTCTCCGCTCTGGAAGTCTGTCCACCAAGAAAAGCTCTGACCTCTGCTAAATGGGCCAAACTGGGCAGAAAGTATACAAACACATCCTTATAGAATATGATGCAACACTATAATTCTGAAATATAGTGGGCCATGAAAGATACACCCGACTCATCCTGCAGCCTTCAATTGGAGCCTCCAAAGGATGCAGACCCTGGCTGCGTCCCAATTCAGGGTCTGCAGCCTTAAAGGCCACATTTTGAAGCCAATTGCATCACAGTGACGAAATGAAGGCTGTCCCAACTCAAAGGCTGCTCGAGATGCGGCCTTCATTTCCCTGACAACAACAGCAGACACGTGGTGTGTGTGCGGGTGTCTGCCTCTTATAACCACAGTGATTCTCCTGTGGTTTGAAATCTCACGTGATCTTGTGACGTGATCACGAGTCCAAACACTAACAGGTCACCTCAACAAGAACAGATTCAATCCTAATGATTCAGTTACCATAGAAACATGAAATGGTTTGGTTGACAGCACATGTTAGACTGTTGTAAACGTCACAGCCACACAGTCACACTTCCTGAGTGTTTCTAACATGATGGATGTGAAACACTGAGTGATGCTTCATCACATTCACACTCACAGCTCCTCTGTCAGTGTCTCAGCTATGCTGGCAGCCTGGAGTCACCTGTAACATGACTGTGGGCCGATGCTGAACTCTGACTCTTATATGTGTCTTATTAACCTCAGAGCTGCTCAAACTGAGGGAGGCGGGACTTACAGCACAGGAAGTGATGTCAGAATATAAAGGTCCTGAGTGAGTGACAGGTTTGACGGTGACATGGATCTCTTTCAGACCTGGATCACAGTCTTCACACTAAACCCTTTAAACATCTTTACTCTGTTGGTTTGATCAGTAAGAACAATAATGTCATAAAACCATGATGTTTCCTCTCCTGATGAATACAGATCCGTGTAGATGAACCACTCAAAGGCTCCACTGAAACAATACCTCACATTAAATATATGATTATAGTCAGAGGGGACTCCAAAATAAAAGCACCTTTAAACCAAGTTCTTTCAGACTAAAAGGAGACAGGAACGACAAACTGATCAGAACTTCCTGGTGAATCATGTCAAATAAAAGAAACTCAAACCTGTTTCGTAGTATAAGAGTTCATCCAACCTGCAGCAGTGATACTGAAGTCTGAACAACACAAAAACCAAATGAATCTGTCCATCAGTGATAATAAAGATCTGCCTGACATCAATCTGTAACATCAGCAGGACCAAGATCACTTCCACCGTGTTCATCACTGGTAGGTTAAACTGGGAGACAGTCTCTAACATGATGAAACCATAGTCTATGATCTAGAGCATCATAGTGGTGCGCAGGTTCATCCAGGCCACAGTGCTCTACACTGAACAAGTCAAACACCTGGACTTCACCCAGTTGGTGTCTTTGTGTCTTCTTTCTTCAGCTCTACAGACTAACACAGAGAACTGTTTCTAATACATGGCTTATCAGTACGTTTGAGTCCATCCACACAGCTCAATATGTTTCTACTAACACGTTCAACCAACATAGAGGTCAGAGTGAAATAATGAGGTGTTAGACTGATGTTCTGCCTGACACCAAAGAGACACAGGAAGTGTTTGATTCAGTCAGAGGAGTTTGGACTTATTGAACCACCTTTGGTGTCTATGATGGTGTCGTCTGTGGAAGGATGTGTGGAGCAGAAACAAAACCAGCCAAGAACAACACCATGAAGCTCATTTAAGAGAAATGGAAAGCTCTGGTGAAATAAACACAGTTAATCATTTTGATCCCATCAGGTCCTGGACCCCTGCTCTCTGTCCAATCACAGACTGAACACATCAGCAGGACCACCAAAGTCCTCAGATTAGTCCAGGGTCTATCCTCAGCCTTTGAGAGCTTCAGTTACTCACAGTTAAACACACTAACAAATATGTCATCATCCATCTTCTTCTACACTCTATCACTGATCACTAAAACTAGCTAATTCATCTGGTGGACAAACATATGAAGTGCAGCATGAAGCTACAAATGAAACTGCTTCAGCTACGTGTATATATAACATACTATAACCTATATAACTATATGTATAGTGTATTATGTAGGTTTTAGAGCTGGGGGTAGAACTGCTGATGGCCTGGTTGTTATTTATGTTCCCCATGGTTCACCAGCTCTCACACAACATCAGCACCAATGATCCACGTCCTCATAAACCTCTGAATCAGGTCCTGAAGCAGTGACGTCCTGAGTGAAGACCTCACTGATCACATGACTCTGGTCACCTGGACTCAGTGTTTCTGAAGCAGTGTGCTGGGTTTTTACAAATACGTGGCTGCTGCCTGATGTTGGGCCCACAGAGGAAGACGACTCACTTCCTCCTTAAACATGTGGAAGGAGAGCAAAGTGCTGCCAGACTCTTATTTCTGACAGGAACAGAAGAAACCACAGCAAACTGGTCCAGTTCTTCATCTTCATCACAATCTGTTTATTTATGATGGTGTCTTCAGTCTGAGGGTTTGAAGTTTCCATGTCTGTGTGATGTGTGGTGTGAAGGCTGCTGGTTAAACTGGGACTCACTGTTTAAAGCACTGAGTGCTCATAGAGAGATGCTCCATGAGTCCCAGTACAGACTACAAACATGGTGGAAACTTAGCTTTGATATCCACACACTCTGCACGTCTGTGAGTAACTGTGATGAAGATGTGCAGAGATCTGTGTCCAAACAGGAGAAAGACTGTAAAGACTCTGTGCTTCTAACAGCCTCTGTTAACATATGTGAGGCTGTTTGTTGTTGTTGTTGCCATGGAGCTTTTCACTGTTTGGGTCAGCAGGTCATGTGATCAGGTTTGTTCTGCTGGACGATGGTTCAGTGTTAGGTTTGTTTGCATTCATCAATAAATATCTAAATAAATCAAAGACTCCATGTTTGTTCTTTCATCATGTGACCTCTGCTCATCCATCTCTGTGTGTATCAGGATACATTTAGTTCATAATACACGAGTAAGAGAAATCGAAGAAAAGACAGCGTGATGTCCTGTATGGACAGGTGGAAGGAACCAAGTCCTCAGCTGAAACACTCATAGAAGAGTAGAGCTGTAGCAGGTGGTGTGAGGAGGAGGTGGTGTAATCTAGTTAACGCAGTACTGAAACACTCCAGCAGAGGGCGCTGTTAAGTCCTTATTGTAACACAGTTACTGTGCATTCTGATGGCTAAAGATCCAATCGGGACAAAAATAAAAAATAAAAAAATAACAGGAAGCCAATGAAGGGAAGCCAAAACAGGAGAAATCTGCTCTCTCTTTCTAGTCCCTGTCAGGACTCTTGCTGCAGCATTTTGGATTAACTGAAGGCTAACCATTTCTAAGTCACTGTGGAAACACTGATCAAAGTTAAAGTCTTGATTTGAAACTCTGATTAACTACATGGGCTCACATGGAAAACTACAGGCTGACATTAACATTAAAGTACATGTAGAGCTTAATGCATTCCACTCCGTTTTCCTGAAGTGCACATCTTACAGTGCACTTTTTACAGCCTGGAACAAACATTTCAACAATATGACTTTAAATCTCACATTTCAAATACACTTGATTGATTTGAAATATTCTAATATTATAAGATGATGAGAGGAAAAAGGTTCATGTCCTAAAAATCAAAGTTCATATACATTGCAGTCAGATCAAATGCTTTAATACTTTATCTACATGTTGATATTTGTGTGCTCCCAATTGTTCATTTTTCCCTCTTTCACAATGAAAAACAGAGAGACTGAAAACATCTGGATCATTTGACTCAAATCAGATCTATTTTGTACAGTCACAAGTCCCAGCAGTGTTGTAGCTGGATAGTGTAGTGGTAAGACTATGCAACTTGGGAGTGAGAGGCGCAATTCCAGATTCCCACTTGGTAAGTCTTAGAATGGTCTGCAGCTTTCACTACATCTTGTACCCTGTATGATTGTGTGCAAGCTTTGATTTAGCATTACTCCAGCTGCCTCCCTCTTCCCGCTCCACCACAACCACCCACACATGCAGGGCCTTGGAGTAGGGGTATGTCACCAGGGTGCAGAGGAGGCTACCCCCCCGTCCACGTCCCCTTCTGGCTGCCTCTGCCTCAATTTTATCCCACAACTTAGACATTCACATTACTCACACTCTCATTACACATACATATAGGATCTTGGGGGTGGGCACGATACACGGAGTCCAAAGTACCATCAGGGTGTACACCCCACCCCTGGCGTCGTTGCCCACCTCTCAATGTTAAATACACGTAGACATTGAGGGCCAACAGGAGGGACCATGCGCTTACCTGCTGCTCTCTGGCAGGTAGCTCCATGCCCTCCTGGGTTTTAAATGCACCTTAGAACACACATGCATCAACACTAAAATGAGCGGGTGGAGGGAGGTTTGGAGTCTTCTCTCACCCCCATTCTCTGCGGCCTGCTGGAGCGGGGGGGGCTAGGAGGAGGAGTTGGCCGTCCGACTGCGGCCTGGAGTGTGGGGCCTCCCTGCTGCTGTGGAGTCGGGGTGGTCTGCTTCTCCCCACCGAAGGGAAAAGGGTAACACCACCTGGGTCTGGGTGCAGTTCCCCCCTCCAGGGGCGGGGGCACCTAGACCCGGTTCGTAGAGTACGCTTGGGGAGTGTGATCGTGTGTACAGCGTCTCTTTATGTCTATCTCCACGTTGGTTGAGTGTGGAGTAAGTGTATATGAGAGCATGAGGGTGGGAATGGATGTTTGTATCTGTGTGTGCCTGTATGTCTGTGTCTATATGTCAGGTTGGGTATCAGACGCCACCTCTCTGGGGACATCTCAGGCCCTCCAAGGTTTGGAGGCCTATCTCCCCCTACCACCACTTCCCTGCCAGTGGCGGACCCCCTCAGACATCGGTGCGTTGGTGGTTCTTTGTGTCCGGGGATGGGCGTCCAGGTACACACCGGCTCACTCCTTGGCGGCCGCTTATCGGGGCCTGGAGCCTGGGGCTCGCTTGGGCCACTTCGGAGGTGGGGTGCCCCCGGCCTCTCGGCCTGGGGCTCGGTCACTCAGGTGCAGCTGGCTGCTGGCGGAGCTCACGGGCACGTCACTGCAACTCCCCCTGGCTTCTGCTCCGCGGCTGCTGAGTGAGCCCTCATCTGGGACTCTCCTCAGCTCTTTCTGGGACAGTGGCGCGGCTGCCCCTCTGTTGGTCTTCCTTGGTCTCTTGTGTTCTGGGGGCCTCTGGATGTCTGGAGTTTTGATCTCCTCCATACCTGCTTCATGCCCTGGAGGACGGGGCTGTGGCCCCCCCACACCCTCTAGCAGATCATTACATGAAGGAACCTTTTAAAAACAAGCGCGTCCATGCTCACAGGTGTACACACGGGTGATCACACCCACAAACTACACCCTTTTTGGCTCCTACCTCAAAGCACACTGTGTTCTGTTGATCTTATGTGCTGCACAATAATGTTTAATATTTAGTATTTACTGTCATATTCCCATATATCATTGTGATGTTGTTTATTCTATTACTCTTGTTCTCTTCTGCTTGTTTTCTTTTTTCTTTCTCAGCAGGTGATCCAGGTGATTGATATATGCATTTTTTTTCTCTGCCCGTTCTGTTGGTTTTTGGTTTTTGCCCTTCTCCCCCGTCCCTCTTCTCAGCTGTTTCTCTTTCCCTCTTTCTTTCTCCCCTTCTTTCCCCCAGTCAAGTCTGTCCCATGTTCAGCAAGTGAAAATAAAATAAACAATAAAAGGTGAATCAAATGGACCATTATGGCAAGGCTGGGATGGTCAGTTTGGTAAAGTAAATCCGTTGGGCATCTTTCTTTGCCTTTAGACAACAATTCTGATGCAAAAGAGCCAAACGGGACAGGCAGAAAACAAAAACAACAACAAAAAAAAAAAGCATTACTATATGATAAATGACTGTACAAACCAATCATTATATATGTACATGTTATTATTTAAAGTGATATTTTAACATACTATTGTGCTGGAGCCGAGCTCACAGTTTGAGATGGACATGAATATATCATGTTAAAGCTACCACGGAGTATTAGGGCCACATTAAGATACAGAAATATTGCTGAACATTTGGAGAATACTGTGGAAATATGGAGATGAAAGTGAAAAATCTATCTGGAGAAAAAAGTGGAATTGTGCAGATTGCAGTTGTTGTTTCAAGACTCTATAAAATGCCTTGTGTAGATGAGTTAGTGAAACAAACTGATCAGTCATCGAGTGATACAACATCCATCTTCTTTATTGCATGAGGGTGGAACCATCGATAACCTTGCATCTGTCCATGACCAGCCGTTTCATTTTCTACAAATCCACCCAAATTTTACAAGCCTGTGTCTTTTCTCCTGATTTTTCCTCTTCCTGAACCATCTTTTCAACGTGCTTATACTGATCACCGCATTGTGTTTATGAGCTCAAAGACAAATCATTGGACACTTTGGAGGCTTTCCTCCACATTTGGGCGGTCAGCTGTTGCTCATAACTTCCTATGCTTGCTTGTGTCAGGTAGAAACCGGAGCTGTCGTTTCCCGACAAAAAATCGTCTGAGAAAGCGAGGAAGACGTGCGGGCAACCAAGTGAGAATACGGAAATACAGGAATATCCTTGATTTTGCGTCCTGCTCGGGGCTGCCGACGTTGGATGTTTTAGCTAAAACGGGCTTCGAGTTGAGTGCATGCCTTCCCCGCATGGTTTTCATCAGGACGCCAAGCTTTCCTAGAACATGTGAGTGACCATCTCATTGTCCCATGGCTTATGATAAAAGGTAAGAAGTCTCGGGGAGTGTGCAGGGCGAATGTGTGCCAAGTCCCTCAGGATTTAACCAGAGATGCTTCAGCCTCGCCGATTAAGATGACCCTATTAAACTGCCGTTTGATCTCAAATAAAGCATTTGCCCTCAATGATCTTTTGATTAGGAATAACTTGGATTTTAAGTTCCTAACCAAAACTAAGTGGAATATGTAGTTTCTTTTTTTTTTTCATTTTAATGAACTGTGCCAGGCAGACCGTCATTGTCTAACCACACTGCATCTTTCAGGAGATGGAGTTGGGTTGGCTGTTAATCCCCATGGATTAACATGGACATTACATGGCTCACTAAGTGATTCTCTGCATTTAACCCATTCACTCAGTAAAGCAGTGGGCAATCATTTTGCAATGTCTAAAAATTCTAGATAAAGTGGCTCGTCTTAAAATCAGGAAAGCCAAAACTGTCTAAAGAGCTGGAAAGAAAAGCGTCTGGACTTCTTTAAGTTGTTTGAAGGTGTTTCACCTCTCATATGAGAAGCTTCTTCAGTTCTAGGGTCAAATAGTGCAGAGTCCCAGATTAAAGCCCTGTGGGGGTGTCCCACCGAGAGGGGCAAAAGGGCCCCCTAATGATACTCTACCTAATCACAGGAGCCCAGGTGTGAAAGCCAACACTGTAAAATCCTGCCCTGGTTTACAGAAGCTATCCACAGCTTTAGGCAAGTTTGCCGTAAAACCTGTATGTCTAAGGCTTCCTCAAATCATCTTCAAGCAGTCCAAAATGCCGCATCAAGGCTTTAACCTGCAGTCATAAATTCTCCCAAATCTCTCCTGTGTTAAAATCCTTGCACTGGCTTCCGGTTGGGTACAGATATAAGTTTAAAATTTTTACTTTTACATTTAAGCCCTTACAAGGTGAGGCCCCCACTTATATCGTTGTGATTCTTCAACCTTACTCTCTATACCGGATCCTTAAATCCATTAATAGTGGTCTTCTAACTATTCCACAGACCCGTTTGAAAACAAAGGGGGATCGTGGTTTTCAAACCCCAGCTCGTACACTGTGGAACAGTTTATTCCCCGCCCCCTTCCCCCCACTATGCACCACTGACTCTCTGACTTAGACAGGCATTTGGTTAACTTGGGTTACTTACTACTTACTTGCCTCTGTGCTTCATGTTCTCTCTGTCTCCCCTGTCAGCCATGTCCCCTTATCAACTTTGCGTCTCTATGCCTGTCTCCCGCTTCCTGTTATCCTTTGAAAGTCTCGTGTCCTGTGTTCAGTGTTTTGAGTTTTGCTTTTCCTCTGTGTCATTACATCTGATTAGTCTGAACTGTGTTTCCACCTGTTCCCAATCCTCTTGTTGTCCTGTGTTTGGTACCAACACTTCACCGAGTTCTTTTGATTCCTCAGAGGCATCTGATGGAAGACAAAACACTGCTCAGTAGACCATTTAACACTTTATTTCTCTTTCATATTACTTCATGAAGGGAGATGCGTCTTCCATGACACGTTGCAGCGGATCTCAAAATGGTGGTGTGCCCCTAACAGTTTTATTACAGAAGCTCTCTCATTCTAGTCTAAACAGTGTCTCAGTAACTTTCCACTAGAAAATGCTCCCCTGTTATCTGCTTTTCCCCGGCAGGCATGAGCGAGAGTCTACAGCATTCCACTTCCCAAGGACACGTAGTGTAATGCCTTTATTTTTCAGTGCTGTGTCCACATAATACTACACTATATGGTTATATGGCATTTTAGTTAATATAAAGCATAGAATTAAGGCACTTCAAATAATTTAATCCCAACAATTGCCTGTGTATTTCAGTCCTTAGTCTTCCCCATTTGTTGTCATGTTGTGCACCCTTACTGCTGTGTGTTTCCCTCGTGCTCCTGTCTAAATCTGTAGTTTCCACCAATAAAGCTGATGTTCTCAGTTAACTTCGCCTGTTGTGATTCCAGCATTTGGGTCCTACATCCTACCTGCCACACAGCCAAACCTTGACAGTTCCTTTAACAGGAGGACACTCTTTACATTCAAGTCAGCACAGAGACACTGAGGAACCACTACGATGAGGCCAGAACCCAAACCCAGGATAAAGAGGTTCAGTGAATGTGGTGTTGAAGGTGTGGAGGTGGATCAGAGTGTCAGAGGAGACTCTGTAGAAGGACAGAGTGCCAGCAGGACAGTCCACATACACTGCTGCTCTGTTAGAGACAGAGGAGGAGGAGGAGGAGGAGGGGATGGATGTTTCTCTGTTATTGTGACAAACAGATTCAGGACCATCATGAGAGCAGATCAGGCACCAAGACTGATCATTCCCTCCAAACAAACAGTCCTTACAGCGTCCCTTTCTTCTGATGCTTCTGTAACTCACTGATATATCAGCCCATCCTCTCCACTCAACCTCCCAGTAACAGCGACCAGTCAGACCATTTCTACACAGTAGCTGATAACAGTTTTCAAATCTGTCTGGATGATCAGGATATGACTGAATCTCCTCCACATGTGCCACCTTCCTGTTGTTGTCAGACAGTTTGATGTTTGTGTTTACTGTGTTTGTGTCGATTGTGAGTTGACAGGAATCTGATGGAGAGAACAAACACAATCCAGCTGCAGTTATTGATCCATCATCTGTTCATTGATTGGTACTTTGATTATGACTCCTGACATCAGAGATGTGAATGTGTGATGTGACAGTTTGAAGATGGTTGAATGTGTGTTGCTTTGTTTTCATGAATCACAATAAAAACACACTTACACTTCCTCAGACCTGGTCTCAACCATCGGACTCCAGCAGGCTCCACCCTGAAAGGAGGAGGGGGGTCAGACCAGCACAGTCTCTTCCAGCATGCACGCATGGACATTACATGGCTCTCATACACATACTGTCAGACTGTTACTGTTTTCACAAATAGACTTCAATAATATGTTCCATTTCTTACTTCTATTTCTATATTTCTACTTCTATTTCTTACTTCTTGTAGTGTCTGTTTTTGTTACTGTTTTTACTGGAACACTGTAACCAACATAATTTCCTCTAGTGATAAATAAAGTATTCTGTTTCTGATGATTCTGAATTGTCACAGCAAGAAATCCAAGTCAGTTATGACTGAGGATGCTACTATTATCTCCAAACACATACTGAGAGGATGTAGTGTTTGATGGAGACCTCAATCGATAGTCCCTTTTCAATCAGTACCTTCTTGGATCGTCTCAGTACAGTTCATCAATGTTTTCAGGGTTTTCCATTAGGTACCTGGTGCTTTTTTAGTACCCATTCCGGTTCTGAGCGATCCAAGCAGGTACTAAAATGTAACATTATGAGACTGCATACAATTAGCTTTTCAATAGTGATACTCGATGAGCCCTGTCTCTCTACTGGTTTAGGCAGAATTTATTCAGTCATAGTTTAGTCTGTCACCTATATTCAGTGTTCAACACTGTAGCTATCTGATAACTAATACATTCTAATTAGAAGCAGAGAGCATGTCCAGCCTGCCATGCTTTTTCAGTGGTACCGTGTATCTGTGCTTAATAGGAATCAACTGTAACTCTTATCATCATATGTAATCTGGTTTCTCTTTGATGGATTTTCTGATCATCAAAAACCTGCATCAAACTTACTTGTAGATTCTGTTATACTTGGGTTTCTTATATTTCTGTTTTTCTCAGTTTCTCGTGTTTCACAGCATTTTAATAAATCATGATACATCAATGTAATGTTGCGTCCCCTATTAAACATAACTGTGTTCAGCATTCCACACATTCAGATAATGTAATGATTGCGTAGAAGTAACAAAAGAAAAATTCAATATTGATAAATGGTAGATGAGGCAAACAGTTTCTGATTAGCTCATAAGTGAAAAGGTAAGAAACATATCTACAAGAATAATTTCTTCTAAATAGAACGCAACATAACAGTGTGTATGTGTTAGTACCCGCAGGGAAATCTCTGCTCTGCATTTAACCCATTCACCCAATGAAGCAGTGGGCAGCCACCAATGCAGCGCTCAGCGTTCAGTGGAGTCGAAACCCCAAGCTTCTGATCATGGGGCCACCACTCTACCTACAGAGCTATCCCGCCCCTGAACTGAGCTACCCCCCACACCCACACCCCTGCCTAATTTGGCAGTTTCAAGACAGATTTCCCTCTATCATTTATGAATTTATCATCCAAGTAGACTAGTATTTCTTTTCTGAGTAAAGAAAAACCTACTGTGTGTGGTTGCTCAGATCATGTCTGTGGGACCTGAGTGAAGGACACATAAACTGTTTCCTCTTACTCCTCCTCTATCAGACATTCTCTCCATACCTGAGGGTGTCCAGTCTCCAGCCTGGATCCTTGAGTCCAGCTAAGAGCAGCTTCATTCCTGAGGATCCTGGATGATTGTAGCTCAGGTCCAGCTCTATCAGACGGGAGGGGTTGGAGCTCAGAGCTGAGGCCAGAGAGGTACAGCCTTCCTCTGTGATCAGACAGCCTGAGAGACTGCAGACACACAAAACAATACATCTGTGAATAATTAACCAGAACTTTTAATACTTAATGCTCAGGAGCATTTCTAAACTCAAAAATATCCTGTCATCTAAAGGCCAGGAAACTGTTATCCATGCTTTCATATAATCACGTCTTGACTATTGTAACTCTCTCTATCTAGGCATCTGTCACTCAAGCCTTTCCCGCCTGCACTCGAACTCTGCGCTCCTCCAGTCAGATGCTTTTATTAGTTCCACGCTCCCAGTTCAAATCTGAAGGGGACAGGCTTTCTCCATTGCCGCCTCGAAACTCTGGAACAGTCTTCCCCCTTTCATAAAATCCTCTTCGTCCTTGGAAGTCTTCAAATCAAATCTGAAGACCTACCTATTTTCCAAGGCTTTCGGATCTCTCTGACACCCCTTTTATTCTGTTTCAGCTACCCTGGTCTTTTATCTCATTGGATGTTGTTTGCATGTGTAGACACGTATACATGTATTTTATGTTCACGTATGTGTGCTTGTGTGTGAATGTGTACATTTTTGCATACGTATGTGCATATTTGCATGTACACTTTTTTTTTTTTACAAAAATATATGGATGTCTCACAATGTTTCTATGTTTTCATCTTATTTATTTTAATTATTAGTATATTTCTCTGTTCAGCACTTTGGCTGACACCTGATGTCTTTTAAATGTACTATATAAATAAAGATGACTTGACTTGACTTGACTTGACTTATTGGGGAAAACAGGATCATCACACTGTCTTGGAACTCTGGCATGCAGGCCATTTTGCTCAGTCTCTTTCTTATGGTGGACTAACACCATCCTTAACTGAGGCAAGTGAGGTTTGCATTTCTTTCAATGCTGTTGTGGGGTCTTTTGTGACCTCTTGGATTAGTCATTGCTTCATTTTTGGGGTATTTGCAGTCAACCAGTTGCTACTCTTCTATGTTTTCACCATTAGTGGACAATGGCTCTCTCTGTGGTTTGCTGGAATTCCACAGCTTTAGAACTGGCCTTATAACCTTACTTGATATTTAAATTTCTTTGAAGATCTGAAAAGTTTATGTGTGCCCAATGTAAAAATAATAAGAAATCACAAAGGTGGGAAACACCTTTTCACAGACGATAAAAAGAAAGAAAATAGAAAGAAAATAAAGAAACCCCAACAATCCACCCGGCAATAACACACTTCCCCAGCAAAATTTCAGACAGGTGAGTTACATCTATGATGATTTTTCTAATATACATTTATTATGAAATAAGTGTAATAACTTCATAATTAATCAAGAGAGAAGTAAGGTACAGAATAGGTGGAGGTGAAGAGAGGCTAGGAGGCGGAGTGCTCTTTTAACATGTTCTACCATGGCATAGTTAGGAAGAGAAATGGAGCATGAGTAACTTTGACGGAAGACTATGTGAATAGTGTTGTGGAGGTGAGAAAAGTTTCAGACAGGATTATGCAGCTGAATTTAGAAATGATGGGGGGATGATGAATGTTACGGAGGCAGAGCCTTCAATTTTCAGGCCACTCTTCTCTGGAATGGCTGTAATTGGAAAAATCACGATCAGCTTTTGTGCTATATATCGGTTGTTAAATTTAGCGTGGAAATACTTTACAAACATTCAGAGATGAACTTACAGACTTGCTTTACTTCTCTGGGATAGCTTTCTCTGATATGAAATACCATTTTGGAAGCAAGTAGCGAGGCTCCAAATGCTTTCAGTGTAAAGTAACTCCAGACCGCCGACAGGTCTCGCACGCCACAGGCGCTCTATCACGTGAAGCATTCTGGTCTGACATGCTAAGGTCATGAGCTGGGTTACGCCATGTCGCATGTTTTCTAAGTTGCTTTTGTGCTTAATGGATCGGATTACATTTTTTATTCCTTTCTGATATCCGATCAAGTAATTTAGGTCAGCATCGGACTGATACCGATACATAATATCGGATCGGTCCATCCCGAGTTGTAATCATTTTCTAGATATTTAAATTTTCAGAGACAGTCAGGCTTTCATTAATTACTTGTATGCCCAGACAAAGGCAGCTCTAAATTTGTATTTATGAATCCCAGTTAGTGCACATGTACTGTTTGTGAATGCTGCATAATATCACATAGAAAAAAATCCTCTTATTACCTTGCACAACTAATGTGATCATTTAGACAAAAATCTCCAAGAATTTCTTTCATGTCAAGCATTCTAAAAGACTGTGAAATGGAGATCCCATAGAAGCAATATACAGATATATTAATATACCTGTATATTGCTTGTATATACAGATATATTAACCCTTTAAGACCTACCATAGAACCAAGTCTGCCAGAGCTTACTATATATTTTTACATGCTGTAGTGCCATTTTTGGGAGCATTTCAAGTTGCTATACATCAATACAACTGTTATAGCCCAAAATTTAATAACATGGATGTATTAAGTCCATAGTAACTACATAAATTGCAAAAAAGTGCAATGAACTACAAAGAAATTAAAAGTTGTTGTTTTTTTTTTGTTTTTTTCACATAGATTTCTACTTAGAGAAATTTAAGAGGTTTATCCTTCAAAACTGTAAATACAAAAAAGTTGCAAAAAATAGTTTACAACAACAGGAAATTTATTTTGAGTGTCTTCATAGTTTTATTTTTGAAATACACCAATTTTTATCTACTGTAGAAAAAAACGAAAATAAATCGTATAATGTAAATTTGCAAAGAAAACAGCATGTGCATCAAACTAAACTATTTAAAGCAGTGCAATTTGAGTTCTAAGCATCCCAGAAACTATTCAGAAAAGGATGAAGTAAAACATGACTTTTAAAAACACCACTATAGGCTTACAAGGCCTATATGTAAAAAAAACGACATTTTCCGCGAAACGATGTCACTTCCAATTTTGGGCAGGTAATGGCGGACATGCGATAGTTCTCTCTGACGTCTATGTCAATGTAGGACGTGTTATGACCAGCTGATCGGATCGGCAAAGCGGCAAACTGTGACCTAGGACAAGCTGATGGCATAAGATATAAGTACAACTACTCCAGTTTCATATGCAAAAAAAAATTATTGTGCTAGCTTACGTGGTTTCGGTTCTACAGGGATTTAAAAATAGTTACACAAAACGCAGCGTGCCCGCTCCGACCGGCTTTAAAGGGTTAATATAAATACAATCTCTGTCTTGTTTTGGATATGGCGATAAAGTTCTACATGAGTTAGATTTTTGACTAATGGTATGAGTCAGATTTTAAAGTAGCATGAGTGAAGCCTGACCTGAGAATTTCCAATACACATTGTTGACTTCTCACTCCATCACACAGAAGCTTCACTCCTGAATCCCGCAGATTGTTGTTACTCAGGCCCAGTTCTCTCAGACCAGATGACTGAAAGCTGAGAACTGAGGACAGAGTTTCACAGATCTTTTCTGAGAGGTTACAGCCACACATTCTGAAAATAATATTAACAAGACGACAAAAGACACTGGTGTTAAAGTGTGTTCAAGCTGCAGCGAATACTTAATATTTGGCAATATTAAGTTTTCTTTGATAAATGGCTATATGAATTGTATTTTTTTTATACCATATGCACTTATACAACCTCATAACATCTGACTTGTTTGTATGGACAGCTTGCATGTTTTGGAAGGAACTATGAAAGCTGAAATGTATATAAAGACTTTAGAGCAACATATGCTTACCTCCGGATGACATCTATTTCAGGGAAGTATTCACCAGGGCAATGCAAAACCACATACTGCAACTATTACAACAGAATGGCTTCGTCCTTCATTGACATTGTGAGGAACCTTGGAGTCATTTTTGACCAGGATTTCTCCTAAATTGGCTTCCCTTCATAGGCTCGCTCTTAAATCCAGAATTGAATTCAATATCCTGCTCCTCACATTCAAAGTCTTAAGGAATCAGGCCCTTTCTTATCTTGATGACTTTATAATACCATATCACCCCATTAGAGCAATTCGCTCTCACTCTGCAGGCTTATTTGTTGTTACTAGAGTATTGAAAGTAGAATGTGAGGCAGACCCTTCAGTTTTCAGGCTCTTCGGTGAAACCACCTTCCAGTTTGGATTCAGGAGACAGACACTACCTCTACTTTTAAGATTAGGTTTCAAATTTTCCTTTTTGCTAAAGCATATAGTAAGGACTGGATCAGGTGACCCTGAATCCTCCCTTAGTTATGCTACAATAGTTGTAGGCTGCCGGGGGAGTCCCAAGGACTCAACATGAAACCCAACATGAAACCCAAGGCACAAAACATGCAATCTTGAGTTTGTTCAAAGGTCATAACTGCATTTACTTTCAGAATAGAAATTATGTTGTGTGTTCAAAGAGCACATGCTTTTGCTCGTGACACATAAGTACACCAAAGTGCTTGCTCATATGAGGTCATATAAGTGTTGGATTTTTTTCTGTATGTATTATTGTAGGGTCTACCTTACAATGTAAAATGCCTCAAGGTGACTGATGTTGTGATTCGGTGCTGTATACATTGATAAACTGAACTGAATCAAATCGAACATATATTATTGTGCAATGGGAGAGTGTTTAAATTTAACATTAAAATTAACAACTGCATTGATTTAGTAATAGAAAGGTTGGACACTTGCGGGACAGTCACTGAATCTGTTGTTGCATTTGGAGTATCCATCTCACAGTGCAATATTATAAAAGCAGTCAGACAAATATACAAATATTAGCTGCAAGTCCTGCCAAAAGTAACCGTGTTTGACTGTGATCATTAGCTGCTATGACTGTTACTGACAGTAATTGGCATGCACCGGACAGTAGTGTTTCACTGATATTTCTCGCACATTAAATTATGGCAGAAGGCATAAGCACATAAATTGTTGTTGCATTACATGAAAAACATCGCAAAAATGACCACAACCTCTTTGCATCAGAGTCAGGCAAATAATTGGACAGAACTTGAACACCAAAACACCACAACCTTGATGCCCAGTCGTCTTCAAACTGTTTTGGAAAGAAGAGGAGCTGCGACACCATGGTAAACATGGTGTTTGTCCCAGCAATTTGAGACCTGCAGCAAGCATCACAATTGAAAATTAGCTCATTTTGTGCAGGAAATTGTAAATATCTTACTTTAAACATCTGTTCTGTTATTTAAGTTCTGTCATGAGTGAAATATTTTCTTATGTGAGTTGAAAGTCTTGGTTTTGCTAATTTTATTTATATTTTAAAGAACTGACACACAGATGAAATACTAAATTAGCCTTCTTAGTTGGTATTTTTATCAGCTATCAGAAGAAAAAAAATATCACTTGACCTCACCTGACAGTTTGCAGTGCACAGTCTGGCCTCTCTAGTCCAGCCAACAAAGGCTTTGCTCCTAAATCCTTCAAGTCATTGTTACTCAGGTCCAATTCCATCAGAGTGGAGTTCTGGAAGCTGAGAACTGAGGACAGAGCATCACAGCTTCTCTCTAAGATGTTACAGCCACTCAGCCTGAATAATTATGAACAAAAATACAAAGTCTATCAAAGTGTTCAAATACATTTTTGTACAGTGAGGAATTGCTAGTGTGGATGTTATTTTGTGTTGTTCCAAGATGGGTATTAGTCATGATTACTCTGTGTGGAAAAGGGTACAAATATTGCAAACTACTGTGACTTGGACTGAAGTGGTCAGAATATAAAACATAACAACATATGATTGATGTTTGTCTAGTTGGCTAAAATTAAACTTGATTGTTAGCTGACCAGAGTTTTTCTAGTTTGCAGTGTTGGCTCTTCATTCCAGTAGAAAGAAGTTTCACGCCAGAATCCCGCAGATTGTTGTTACTCAGGTCCAGATCACTCAGATTAGACAACTGTTTTCTGAGAACTGAGGACAGAGCTTCACAGCTTTTCTCTGAGAGGTTACAGCCACTTATACTGAAATAATTATGAAAAAGGAGACAAGGCTGGTGTTAATGTTTTTTTTCTAGATGCAGTGAGGAGTTACTCATTATTTAGTTAGTCCATCCAGGTTGACTGGATGGAATTATTACATCTTTATAGTCATTTGGAATAAGTAAATAACAAACAAAAAAATAAGTTGCTTTGATGTCAATTGAAATCCCCAAAATACGGATATCCAAAATATGGAAAATATAATTTAACACAGAGTATCCCTTAATCTCACCTGAGTTTTACCAGTGTAGAATGTTGACTCTTCAATCTAGCAAACATAATTTTCACTCCTGAATCCTGCAAGTCATTGTTGCTCAGGTCTAGCTCTTTCAGACTAGGCGGCTGGCAGTCGATAACTGTGTACAAAGTTTCACAGCTTTTCTCAGAGAGGTCACAACCACTCAGTCTGAAAATGGTGAGTAAGAAAGACAGATACATTGGTTTTAAAGTAAGTCCATGGACAAACACAATATTTGTTTTGAATATTTCATCACTTGATTAAAATCCCATTGCTTAATGTTAAACAAGTCACCTAATTAGCTTCAATTCTTTTTGGTTTGTACTGTCATTTGAAAAGAAAAGAAAAAACATTTATCACTTGATCTGACCGGAGGCTTTCCAGCTTAACGTGAGGACTCTTCATTCCACCACACAGAAGCTTAACTCCTGAATCCTGCAAGTTGTTGTTGCTCAGGTCCACTTCTCTCAGATTACAAGACTGGGAGCTGAGAACTGAGGACAGAGCTTCGCAGCTTCTCTCTGAGAGGTTACAGCTACTTAGTCTGAAAATTTATGAAAAAGAACAAAAACACAGTCTTCACTTTTAGTCTTCATTTGATTTGTATTGTTTTTCCCTGCTCCTGTTTGCAGAAACCACACCATGTGCTACCTTCTTCTACCATCAAACTAAATGTAAAAAAAAAAAAGGTCTTTTACAACACTGGAGTACAATCCAGCCTTAACCTGACATACACCTTTGTCTGAAGGACATCTTGTATGACATGACCATGCTTTAGAGATTCACAGAATTATATTTTTAAAAAGTAACATATGAGCAGTTATTTACTTACAGAGCTTTGTTCGAGGCTTTGACCACTGGCAGCAGCCTCAGAAGAGTCTCCTCTGAAGCAGAGTATTTCTTCAGGTCAAACACATCCAAATCTTTTTCTGATGACAGTAAGATGAAGACCAGAGCTGACCACTGAGAAGGAGACAGTTTATCTGTGGAGAGATTTCCTGATCTCAGGGACTGTTGGATCTCCTCAATTAGAGAACAATCATTCAGTTCATTCAGGCAGTGGAACAGATTGATGCTTTTTTCTAAGGACAGATTGTTTTTGATCTTCTTCTTGATATACTTGACTGTTTTCTGATTGTTCCGTGAGCAACATCCCGTCCATGTCAGAAGGTCTCGTAGGAGAGATTTATTGGCCTGCACGGAAAGACCCAGGAGGAAGCGAAGGAAGAGGTCCAGGTGCCCATTTGGACTCTCTAAGGCCTTATCCACAGCACTCCTGTGGAGATATTTTGAATTATTTTTCTTCCTAAATAATTTAGACCACTTGGATGCTGTTTGTTTGTCTTCTACCAGGTTGATGCCAGAGTTAATGAAGGTTAGGTTGACATAAAGAGCAGCCAGAAACTCCTGAACACTCAGATGGATGAACACAGAACACTTTGTTCTGATACAGTCCTCTCTCCTCTTTCAAGATCTGTGTGAACACTCCTGAGTACATTGAGGCTTCTCTGTTAGCGATACCACACTCTGTCAGGTCTGATTCATAGAAGATCAGGTTTCCTTTCTGCAGCTGATCAAAAGCTAGTTTTCCCAGAGATTCAATCATCTTCCTGCTCTCTGGACTCCAGTGTGGATCTGTCTCAGCTCCCCCATCATACTTGACATTCTTCACTTTGGCCTGCACCACCAGGAAGTGGGTATACATCTCAGTTAGGGTCCTGGGCAGCTGGCCTCCCTCTCTGATTTGCAGCGCATCCTCCAGAACTGTAGCAGTGATCCAGCAGAAGACTGGGATGTGGCACATGATGTGGAGGCTTCGTGATGTCTTGATGTGGGAGATGATCCTGCTGGCCTGCTCCTCATCTCTGAATCTCTTCCTGAAGTACTCTTCCTTCTGTGAGTCAGTGAACCCTCTGATCTCTGTCACTCTGCCAACACACCCAGGAGGGATTTGATTAGCTGCTGCAGGTCGTGTGGTTATCCAGAGACAAGCAGAGGGAAGCAGTTTCCCCCTGATGAGGTTTATCAGCAGCACATCCACTGAAGTTGACTTTCTAGGGTCAGTTAGGATTGTAGTTTTGTGGAAGTCCAGAGGAAGTCGACACTCATCCAGACCATCAAAGATGAACACAACCTGGAAGTCTTCAAAGGCTGAAGATTCCTGCTTCTTTGGTTTCAGTAAAGAAGTGATGAACAAGTTCCACCAAGCTGAACTTTTCCTCTTTCAGCACATTCAGCTCTCTGAAACTGAATGGAAATATTAACTGGATTTCCTGGTTGGCTTTGTCTTCAGCCCAGTCCAGGGTGTATTTTTGTGTTAAGAATGTTTTCCCAATGCCAGCCACACCTTTTGTCAGGACTCTTCTGATTGTTCTTTTTATTCCAGGTGAGGCTTTAAAGATGTCTTCTTGTCTGATTGTTGTTTCTGGTCTGTCTGGTTTCCTGGACGCACTTTCATCTGTCTGACCTCATGTTCATTATTGACCTCTGTAGTCCCTCCCTCTGTGATGTAGAGCTCTGTGTAGATCTGATTCAGAAGAGTTGGGTCTCCTGCTTTAGCGATCCCCTCGAAGACATACTGGTACACATTCCGTAGATTAGCCTTGAGTTGGGGTTGACATTTTTGAAGAGTCTCTGAAAAAATGGACAAGCTAACATGGTATTGTCTATTTGTTATAAACGGACTATATATACATACACATATATACATACATACATACATATATATATACGTATATATATACGTATATATATACGTATATATATATGACACCACGGTGATTGGCCTCACCACTTCCTGCCATAAAGGACATCTACAGGAAGCGGTGTCTTAAAAGGGCTGGGAAAATCATCAAAGACCCCAGTCACCCATCACATGGACTCTTCACACTCCTGCCCTCTGGGAGGCGCTACAGGAGCCTCCGGACTGAGACCACCAGGTACCGGAACAGCATCTTCCCACAGCTGTCAGACTCCTGAACTCTGCCTCCTGACATCTGACCCACGTTAAACTCATGGACTGAACATACACACACCCACAACCACCTACACACACAATGGACAACTGTACCCTCAAACACACAATAATAAGATGGACTGAACCACCACTCACAACCACTAGCACTTTATATAGCCTCTGTAGAAATTATCCACATATCTCACTTATCTTAACTGCACTACTGTATAGTTCTGTGTAAATAATCATTCTGTACATACGATAATTTTTTAATCCTACAACTGTTTATAACTTGCATATTCCCATTCTGTATAACTGTATATCTCAGATTTCTGTGTAGTTTTTTATTTCATATTTATATCCTGTTCATAGCCTGTACTCACTACAGCCTGTACATACTTATAGTTATAAAATATTCATAACATACTTCATACCGTGTACATTATAACATACCATAAGAGACCCTTTTTTGTAATATACTTACATATCTAATATTATTGCTATACATATTGTAATATATCTATATCACTAAAGCACTTCTGGATGGATGCAAACTGCATTTCGATGCCCTGTACCTGTGCATGTGCAATGACAATAAAGTTGAATTCTATTCTATTCTATTTTATTTTATATATATATATATATATATATATATATATATATATATATATATATATATATATATTTACTGTATCTACAGGGATTTGCTAGCTTAACATGGTATTAGCTTAGTTCTTAATTGAAAGACTGGCAGTATGACAGCAGCAAGTGACACCAACACTTTCCTGCTCAGTGAGTCACACCTCAGTTAGTCAGTTGTATTCCCGAGGCCAGAGGAGGTGACATTTAAGTAAATCTGAAAATGTTGGCTCAGGATAACCATAAATTAGGGTAAAAAATTACATTGACAGTAATGGGCGATTGTGGCTTAAGAGTTGGGAGTTCCGCCTTGTAATCGGAAGGTTGCTGGTTCGAGCCCTGGCTTGGACAGTCTCGGTCGTTGTGTCCTTGGGCAAGACACTTCACCCGTTGCCTACTGGTGGTGGTCAGAGGGCCTGGTGGCGCCAGTGTCCTGGCAGCCTCACCTCTGTCAGTGTGCCCCAGGGTGGCTGTGGCTACAATGTAGCTTGCCATCACCAGTGTGTGAATGGGTGGATGACTGGTTGTGTAAAGCGCTTTGGGGTCCTTAGGGACTAGAAAAGCGCTATTACAAATACAGGCCATTTACCCATTTAATGACACCCGGATTAAATCAACACCAGGAAGTAATACTGTCAGATTAACAAAGCGCTGGTTGATCAACAGTGGCAGCAATCTGATCTTGTGGAGGGAAATGTTGTTTGGTAGTGGAGTGAGTAACCAAATGCAGGTCTCAGCAGGCATAGTCAAACTTAAAACACAGCTTACACAGCTAACAAGTAACCAAACATGGCAACGAAAGAGCCAGCCCACCGGTGACTCAAGTTAGCAACTTGGGAAACAAAAACTGAACACAATACTACAGGACAAGAGACAGAATAACCAGTATAAACACAAACCTGACACTCCAAAGTAAAATTATAATGTAAAAACTGGTTGAGAAAGGCCATTCTTATTGGTTGTGCTTGTATCTCATGCTCAGTGGTGCAGTGAAACTACACCAACACCCTTGTGCAGGGTTTTTGCACTAAGGGTGTTGGGTAGCTTAATTTTAGCTGATGCTGACTCTCAGAGAGAAGCTGACCTTGCAAAATAAAAAAATTACATACTGGGACGACGGAGACACCACACGAAAACAAGCAAAACGTTTTTGCATTAAAAACATTCCTAAGAGTATTTAACTCTTACCTTCTGATGAAAGTAATGAAGGTGGCCTGAACTGAGGGATTTCCTGTTGGATGAAAGAACATTTTGAATCATGGCCTCTTAAAAGTGATTTATTAATTAGATTAGATAGTAATTTATTAATACCTTGAGTGGGTTCCTCCGAGAAAACTCAGTATAATGTTGTGCCTGCATACTGCATTACTGTGTTGAGTGTCTCTTTTCTCAGACTGACCTTGACTCATCATCTCTAAAATGGATGTCGCCAATTCTATCACATGGTCAGTAGTATATGTCTGAACCATCAAATCTATAGTTTCCAGTCTGTTTGCTTTCTCCAGATGGCACTTCCGAATGGTAGTGAAATCACCTACAGGTACATTCTGTAGATACCAGTGGAAATGTTTCAGCTCCTCTTCTCCCAGATTCTGCAGCATATACAACAGCTGCTCCGTACAGGACCGTTCCAATTGCATCTATAGACACATTAAAAACACAATGCAGAAAGACAATCAGTGTTGGGAAGGTTACTTTTAAAATGTATTCCATTACAGAATACATGCCCCAAAATGTATTCTTTAACGTATTCCGTTACGTTACTCAATGACAGTAACGTATTCTGAATACTTTGGATTACTTAATATATTATCATGCTTTTTACAACAACGTGAACTGTTACTATTGCGGGTGATTTATTACTATTACTGAAGGTTCGCGACTCCGAAACTGTAGTAAAGGGACCTCTGACTAATACGGCGGTGGTCCATGTCGGCTCGTAGCCGAAAAATAGCTTTACTTGTTGTGTGGGTCAACGTTTCTTGCGAGAGACAGAGAGAGGCGTTGAAAGACTGCTCCAACGGAACTATTGTTTTCGGAGGAAAACACGAACACGGTGTACTAGTCGCGTCTTAATAGCTTACTTACAACTGGGCTCTTCAGGCTACTCTTCTTGGCTGAAGTGGTTATTATTATATTTACATGCTTCCAGCTCCCGTTTTTCCTCGATGACAACTCGTACCTTTCCACTCCCCTTTTTCTCCCTCCTCGCGCTCACAGACCCATAACGTGTATGGCAGTCCATTCTCCCTGCAGCACGGACTACACTGCCCATGATGCTACATTCTTTAGAGTATGCTTGTAGCATTCTGCCTGTTAGCTTAGCACAACAACAACAACAACAACGGAAAGGCGCTCTCTCACCCAGGAAACACACAGTCGCAGAGAGAGAGAGAGCGTCGCCTGTAACCATGGCAACCGTAACGCTGCCGCCTGGAACTACAGAACGTAGCTGTCAAACAAAACCCAAACAGTCCTGACCCGCGACAAATGAAACAGGAAAGTACCGCAGTGTAATCCATTTATTTCAACAAAGTAACTGTATTCTAAATACCACCTTTTTAAATGAGTAACTGTAACGGAATACAGTTACTCTATTTTGTATTTTAAATACGTAACGGCGGTACATGTATTCCATTACTCCCCAACACTGAAGACAATGTAATCTTTTACTAATGTACATTTACAAAGAAATATGTAATATTTCTTACTTTTTTGAGAAGGTTATGTATGTGTGGTTGTTTAGGACTACAGTGAATAGGGGGTGCTTGTTCCACAAACTGCGGTTACAGTACTTTTGCATATAAAAGAAAATCTGTTACATTTCAGGTCTTGTCAATGATTTCACAAAACACTGAAAAACCCTATCAACATGAGATCCTTGGGCAAGATACTAACCCCAAATTGCTTTCCGATGCATCCATTGGAGTGTGAATGTTAGTCAGAAAGCACTAAGAAAAATGTGCTTGTGTCAATGGGCACAACTTATATAACGCGCTTTGAGTGCTCAGAAAAGCGCTATAAGAACTAGTGCATTTACCATTTGAATCTGGTGACTTCTGGTTAGGCCAGATGGAACAGACCCATCATAACTTTACATATGAAAACAGATTTTTTGGTTATTGTAACATTAGATAAAATAAAGACTTAATAGATTTAGTAAGTGAAAAGAAACAGTCTGCAGCCTACACCTATTGCAGCATAACTAAAGGGAGGATTCAGGGTCACCTGGTCCAGCCTAACTATATGCCTTAGCAAAGAGGAAAGTTTGAAGCCTAATCTGAAAGTAGATGTGACCCGTGGTAGGTACCTAAAAATAGGACAGAGCCGTAGGGCGCACAGTCAATTTAAAGGAGTTTAATTTTAATACAAAACAAAGAAACAATGTAACAGCGGCACCTAAAAACAATTAGAAACG